>NW_007260555.1:419888-472910 GCF_000164805.1 Carlito syrichta | reverse complement strand
TAATGAAAATTACAAAACACTGCTCAAAGAAATCAAAGCCGACATGAACAAGTGGAAAAATATCCCATGCTCATGGATCGGAAGAATCAACATTGTGAAGATGTCCATCTTACCTAAGGCAATCTACAAATTCAATGCAATACCCATTAAATTACCAACAACATTCTTCTCAGACCTAGAAAAAACAACACAGGAATTCATATGGAAACACAAACATCCAAGAATAGCCAGAACAATCCTCAGCAAAAAAAACAAAGCAGGTGGTATCACAATACCAGATTTCAAACTTTACTATAAAGCTACAATCATCAAAACAGCTTGGTATTGGTACAGGAACAGGCATATAGATCAATGGAACAGAATTGAGATTCCAGAAGCAAAACCTCAATTTCTCAACCAACTCATCTTCGACAAAGCCCCCACCACCTACCAATGGGGAGAGGAGAACCTATTCAGTAAATGGTGCTGGGAAAATTGGCTGACCACATGCAGAAGATTGAAACAGGACCCCTATCTATCCCCATGCACAAAGGTTAACTCCAAATGGATCAGAGACCTAAATGTAAAACCTCAAACCATAAGAACCTTAGAAAAGGAAGGAAATACTCTCATGGAAATCGGAACTGGCATCCAATTCCTGTACAAAACCCGAAACCCACAGGACTTAAGAGAGAAGATAGACAAATGGGACCTTATTAAACTGACAAGCTTCTGCAAAGCCAAAGAAACCATCAAGAGAGCAGGGAGACAGCCTACAGACTGGGAAAAAGTATTTGCCAACTCTAGGTCTGACAAAGGCTTAACATCCTGGATCTACAAGGAACTGAAACGTACTGAAAAGAAGAAAACAAACAACCCCATTATAAAATGGGCAAAAGATATGAACAGACACTTCACAAAAGAGACATCCGAGCAGCCAACAAACACATGACCCTTAACTGTACCCCACAAAACTATAATAAAAATACTGATTAATTATTAAAAAAAAAGAAACTATTCAATTAATTCAAAAGAAAGCAAAAAAAAAAGAAGAAAAAATGAGTACAGAACAAATGAAATGGTAAATAAAGAAAACAAATATAAAGATGTTAAATTAAAAACTAACCAAATCACTAATCACATTAAATATGAATAATTTAAAAATTATTACAAAAATTACAGATAAGATAAAAAATTTTAAGTATAAAAATGCAAATACGTAGAAATAGGACTAAAAGCAAAAATACCACATTAAAAGAATTCAAAGAACTATATTAATATTAGATAGAGCCGTGCTTGGTGACTTAGCCTGTAATCCTGCGCCTTTGGGAGGCTGAGGTGAGTGGATTGCCTGAGCCCGCGGGTTCGAGACCTGCCTGGGCAGCGAGACCTCATCTCTACAATAAATCAAAAAATCAGCCGGGCGTGGTAGCGTGCACCTGTAATTCCAGCTACTCGGAAGGCTGAGGCGGAAGGATCACCGGAGCCCAGCAGGTCGAGGCTGCGGTGGCCGGGAGCGACCGCTGCACTCCAGTCTGGGTGACAGAGTGAGACTCCAACTCAAAAAAAAAGAAAAAAAATATATATATATATTAGATAGAGTAGATTTCAAAATAAAGAACATTAAAAGGGACAAATACAGTCATTTCAACAAGGAGTCTATTTATCAAAAACACATAATTTCTAAACATATGTACCTAATAGCAATTTCAAAATACATGAATTAAAAATCTGATAAAACTTAAAACAGAAGTATACAAATCCACAATTCTAAGATATTCCAACTCCATTCTGTAAATAACTGGTGGAACATTAGAGAGAAAATTAGTAAGAGTACAAAATTTTCTTTTTAAGTTTTCAAACAAAGCTTATTTAGAAAGTAAATTAGGGAGAGAGAGAGAGAGAGAGAGAGAGAGAGGAGATTCACCTCTCCAAGGTGGGGGAGGGAGGCAAATCTAAGAAAACATGGCCTGGCTGGTGCTTAACAAAACAATGGACAGAATATAGAATATTTTAAAAATACTAAAAACCAGCTTAATGTAATAGATATTTATAGACTAATCCATCTAAGAATAGCAAAATGAATATTAATTTCAAATGTACACCAAATGTTTACCAAAAATTATTGAGGCTACAAAATAAGCCTCAATAAATTTAAAATATTTCAATTTACTCAAAGTATTTTACCTGAATATAATTAAATTAAAAAGCATAACAATTTTTTTTGGAAAATCCCAAGTACTTGGGAACTAAATAATAGAATTCTAGTTAAGATATGGGTCAAAGAATATTAAGAGAAACATTATATATTATATTGAACATTATATATTATATTTCTCCACAAGGAGAAAGTGAAACTACCTCTACTCACTGATTACATGATTATATACCTAGAAAACCCTAAATATGTCTCTGAGAGACTCCTAGAGTTAATAAATGACTTCAGTAAAGTTTCAGGATACAAAATCAATTTATAAAAATCAGTAACATTTCTATGCATCAAGCCAAGAACCAATTTAAGAACTTATCCCATTTAAAAAGATAGATGCACATAAAAATACCTAGGAATACATTTAACCAATGACATTAAAGATCTCTGCAAGAAGAACTATAAAACACTATGAAAAAAATCATAGATGCCACAAAAATCTCATACACATGGATTAGAAGAGTCAATATCTTTGAAAAGATCATACTGCCCAAAACAGTGTGTAGATTCAATGCAATCCCTATCAATATCAATATCAATATCATTTCTTCACAGAACTAGAAAAAACTATCCTAAAGTTTATATGGAGCCCCAAATAACCCGAATAGCCAAAACAATCTTAAGTTAAAAAGAGCAAACACAGAGGTCTGACTTCTAATCATGCTACAAGGCTATAATAACTAAAACATCATGATACGAGTACAAGAATAGACAGATCAAGGAAATAATATAGGGAACTCAGAAATAAAGCCACATACCTACAACCAACTAGTCTTCAACAAAGCCAACAAAAATAAACAATGGAGAAGGGGCACCCTATTCAATAAGTGGTGCTGGGAAAACTGGGCTAGCCTCCTGTAGAAGAATGAAATTGTACACCTACCCCTCAAGATGGATTAAAGACTTGAAACTCAAGATAAATTAAAGACTTAAAACTCAAGATAGATTAAATGGATTCACTCAAGATGGACTAAAGACTTAAAAGTATAAAAAGGACTTCAAACTATGAAAATCATAGAAGAAAACCTAGGAAAAAGTCTTCTGGACATCATCACAGGTAAATAACTTACAACAAAGAACACAGAAGTGGATGCAACGAAAGCAAAATAGAATATGGGACTTAAATTCAACAGCTTTTGCACAGTAAAAGATATAATCAACAGAATAAACAGAAAACAGAATGTGAGAAAATATTATGTTATGCCTCAGTCAGAAAACTAATATCCATATTCTATAAATTTTACTCAACAAGAAAAAAATTCATCAAAAAGTGGGCAAAGTCAGAATAGTTATCATTTAAAGTCGAAGAATAAGAGATATTGGTGTGGATGTGTCAAAAAAGGAATACTCATACACTGTGGGTGGGATTGTTAACTAGTTCAACTTCTATGAAAAACAGTATGGGGATTTCTCAACAATAGAACTACCATTTGATCCAGCAATCTCACTATTGTGCATCTACCCAAAGGAAAATAAATTATTATATAATGAAGATACTTGTGCTTGCATGTTTATCACAGCACTATTCACAGTAGCAAAGTCATAGAACCAATCTAAGTGCCCATCAGTGGTCGACTGGATAAAGAAAATGTGGTACATATACACTATGTTAAACTAAGCAGTCATAAAAAAAGAACAAAATCATGTCCTTTCCAGTAACATGGATGTAGCAGGAGAATATCATCCCAAGTAAACCAATTCAAAATCAGAAAAACAAATATTGCATGTTCTCACACATGTGGTAGCTAAATGGTCATAAAGATGGAAATAATAGACACTGAGACAGGAAGGGGGTTAGGGTTCAAAAATTGCCTATTGGCTACAAAGTTTACTATCTGGGAATGAGGTCATCTGAAGTCCAATCCCTATAAGTACATAATATATCCATGTAGCAAGCAGGCACTTGCACCCTGATATCTAAAATTTTAAAAAGAAATTAATTATTAAGAAAGGGAATTATTGAACCAAATAAAAATGAAAATATAGCATGTCAAAATTTGGGGAATTCCACTTAAAATTTATACCCCAAATTCCTGTATTAGAAAAGAAAAAAGGATTCAAATTATTAACTTCAACTTCCACTATAAATCTGGAAAGAAAAAATTTAACCTAAAGTACATGAAGAGAGATTATAAAGATCAGGGTTGAAAGCAATGAAATTGAAAAGAGTAAGACAATGAAGATATCAATAAAGCAAAAATATGTTTCTTTGAAAAGATCCATAAGGCTGATACATTTTTAGCAAGACTGATAAGAAGAAAGTAACAAATTAACAATATCAAAAATGAGGAAGGTGACACTACAGAATGCACAAACATTAGAATACGTTAAAGAAAATATTACAAAGAACTTTATCCAATAATATTGACAACTTAGATTAAAAACAAAAGCTTCTTCAAACTTATAAATACTCAAAGCATACTCAAGAAACATCGATATTCTGAATATAGATATTAAGGACATTGAATGTGAGATAAAATGTGATAATTTCTAACAATCATTGCAGAAAGTATTAATTATATCCAAACATTTTCAAAAATTTGAAGAGAGAATATTCCCCCATCCTACTCCACAAGGCCAGCATTTGTCTAATGCAAAAACAAGACAAAAACGTAGTAAGAAAATTAAAGGCCAATATTCCTCATGGCATAGATCCAAAAATTATACACCAAATTGTAGCAAATAAAATCTAACAAAATATAAAATGAATAAGACATCATGGTCATGGCTTTTCCTAGGAATACTAGATAAAATGTTTAAAAATCCGTCAATATAAATGACCAAATTAACTAAACAAAAAAATGATTATTCCAATACATTCTTAAAAAGGTTGACAAATTCCAATATTAATTACTATTAAAAATGTTTTAGTCATGCAGAAATAAAATACTTCTTTTCTCAGTCTGATAATGAACATTTATGAATTGCAGTTAAAATCTTGCTCAATCTGGAATAATCAGGCTTAAGATAAGTGTTCACTCTCAGTATTTCTGTCAAATATTGCACTGGATATCCTAGACAAATTTATAAGAAAACTAATTTTAAAACATGTAGAATGGAAACGAGAAATAAAACAATAGTTTTTATTTGCAGTCAAAATTTGTCTAAAATTTCAGATTAATTTGCACAAATATATTGGTATTTGGTTAATTGACGATGTTTAATTTTCTCTTAACTTTTAAATATCTGTAATGATGTCCTTTTTTTTTCACTTACGACAGTAATTTCTGATTCCTTTTCTCCTTTCTCTTCTTGTTCCTCTCTCTTCTCCTTCCTCGCCCTCCTCCTGCTCTTCTCCCTCCTCCCCCTCCCTTTCCTCCTCTCTATCCTCCTTCTCCTCCTCCTTTTTTCTCTGTCTGCTCTTTGTCTTTCTGTCTGTCTCTGCTTGACAGGAGTATATACATATTATTAATATTTAGATGTTTATACTTTTCTATTCCTTTTTTCTATCACTATTTTCTTCTTTCTATATTTTTAGGAATTTTTGTGTCTTCTTGAGATTGATACTATTGATACTCTTTCCTTATTATAAAATTCTCCTTTTTATCTTATGTGACAGTTTTTTCTTGCCGTCTGCCCTAACTATAGCTGTACCAGGATATTTTTTAACATCCGTGTGCTTTTACCTTTTTATATCTATTTTTATATTTAAAATGTCTTTTAAAAGCAGAAATAGGTATATTTTTATGTATCTAGCTCAACAACCTTTGTCAATTAGGGTATTTAAGCATATATGTACTTATATGTAGTGCATATAAAGCAATTGCTTATGTTTTTAGGTAATATCACCTCACCATTTATTTTCTGTCTCACTTTTTTTTGTCATATGTTTCCATTATTTTGTTTTGTCACAATATTTCTTTTTTAATGCTTTTAATGCTTGCCCCATATATTACAATATGCATCCTTTACTAATTAGAATATACCTTTATTACTTTTACAATTTCTAATCAAGGAAAGGACCATAAAAGGTTTGCTCTGACCTTTTGCACTATCAACATCATGGGATAGTTAGCATATTAAGCATAGTTATTTTAAAGTTCATTCTCAATACCTCACATATCTGGAATTTCTGTTAGTTTACTTTTACTTCTTTTCTCATAGGTTTCTCGGTCATTTGGTTTTGTTTTTGGCATATCTGGTAATTTTTGACTGAATACCAGTTATTGTAAAGGAAAATATTGCTGGGGTTCTCACTGATGTTATCTTTCTTCTTGTTGTTGGCTACATGTATTTTGAACCACATATATGTTGTTGTTACACATTTTAACATCTAATACTTGCTTTTAATATGCTTTAATATTTTACCTTTTAGTGCTTTCTAGTCTTTTTATACTATTATCTTTTATTTAAGGATTATCTTTCTTTCTGCCTGTAGAATTATCTTTGGCATTTCATTCGACAAGTGTTATGAGCACAACATCTCTGAGTTTTTGTTTTTCCAAAAAGACATTTATTTAATCTTCATTTTTTAATAATATTGTTTCATAAGTATAGATTTATTTTCTTTAAAACTGTAAATGTTCTCCGTTCCCATTGTTTTCATTCACAAGTCAGTTCTCCAGCTTATTATTACTCCTCTGTAATGAATGTGTCATTTTTTGGATACTTTTAAGATTTTCATTTTGTCTTTAGCTTTTAGTGGTTTATGTGATATTTTATTTATATGAGGTATTATGACTTTTTTGTTTCACTAAACATGAAAATAGTTTCTTGTATATCTCAACTGACTTGATTTTCTTTCTATCAATTTTGGGAAATTCTTAGCCAGTGTTTCTTCTCATATTCCTTTTTTTCCTTCTGTCTCTTCTCCTTGGCATTCAGTTATAGATATGTGAGACTTTTTCATGTTTTATACAGCTCTTATTTTACTTTTTATCTTTTTTCTTGTTTGCATAAAACTATATATTTATAAGTATATAAATCTGTTTATTTTATTTCTCCTGTGATAAATCAGCTTTTAAATGCATTTATATTTTAATCTCCACTTTTTGATAAGGTCCTTGATTTCCATTTGGTTTTTAAATTAAATTTCATTCTCTGATGAAAATATTCCATCTTTGCATTTATTTTTGGAACATATTAAGCATGCTTATTTTAAAGTCCATTCCCAATACTTCAAATATCTGGAATTTCTGTTGGTTTACTTTTACTTCTTTTCTCACAGATTTCTCAGTCATTTGCTTCTATTTTTTGGCATATCTGGTAATTTTTACTGAATACCAGCTATTGTAAAGGGAAAACATTGCTAGGTTTCTCACTGATGTTATCTTTCTTCTTCTCATGGGCTCATAATGTATGTTCAGATCACCTTGTTTCAGTTGAAGGTAATCTGTTTCTTGTTTGTTTTTTATTTAAGAGATGTTATCCCTTCAGGGTTCCCAACTAAAGGCCTGAGATTTTTGTAAGTCTCTCTTCCACAGTGGTCCTAAATTCTAATTTTCATCTCTCCAGAAGCACAAGACTGCCAAAATATCTTCCTAATTTTTTAGTATCTCAGTAGTTGATTTATGCTTGGAATCTCAAATATGTATTCCTCAAATTCATAATTTTAGCCCTCAGCTGGTGCTTCAAGGGGATTTTTTTCTCATAAAGTTATGCCCATTCCTTCTAAAGTTTCCTCTTAATCTGGAAATCTTGATTCCTGAAGTTTTTACTGTTTAGATAGTCCTGGGTACCATTAATTGTTTCCTTAGCTCCCTGAGGAAGCCATGAATTTCAGTGACCTGATTTCTCTTCAGCATCCATGCTTTTATTTTTTATCAACAAAAAGCCCTAGGGAAGAGTGAGCTGTCCAATGTGTGATGGGTAGACAGATTGTATACTGTACATTAAAAAAGTTGATTTGTTCTAAAATATTAGACAATTTTTCCTATTTTATAGTTGCATACTCTTCTAAAATTATCTTATAAAAATACTGTTATTATTTTTTCAAAATGAGAATATTATATAAAGCTTATGTAACATATAAAGAGTGGAAAAAAGATTTCATTTTCTCTTTACTCATTCACTTATTTGTGAACAATACATTTAGGCTATGATTTAGATTCATCAATTATTTAATTTTTTAATAGGTTTACTTTCTCTTTTTTTGCTTTTATGCTCACAGCCTTGATGCATAAAGATCTCTAAATATATTAAGGTTTTCAGAAAATATGATGAAAAGGATTTCATTTTATCCTGCATTGTGTATCATTCCTATTATGACATAATGTTCACCCTACTTTGTCCCTGTGTTTGTTTTTCTAGGAGTGAGATAATCCACAGCTTAAATGCATATGGCTATAAAGTATTATGTGAACTGTCAAAGGAGGGATTCATTTTTTATGATAACTCTGAATAAATCTCCACATAAATAAATTTAAGACATGCAATGGGAATTACAGTTTTTCTAGTGCTTCTGGAATGCATATGTTCTCTATTTCCATTTTGATTACTGTTGTCTTTAATTGAGTATGACTATTTTATGTGTAAGGTTTAGTAACATAACTGTTTGGGCTCTGCTTCTCTCTCTTGCAATGAACACTGCAAAGCAGCTGTTAGAGGCATATATTTAGAGCCAAAGGGTACTATCACTTACATACAGGAGGGTTGTGGGGAGGATAATTGAATCACAAAATGCTTGTGATGAAATGTGCTCTATGAAACAATGGAAATAGGAAAACAATGCCAGCATAGTGTCCACAGTGGAGAGAACAAAGCCTGACTCTAAACAGAGGTTGCTAAACAAATCAGTCCCTATGCAATTAGACAGAAAAGCACTTAGCAACAATATACAAATGACAGACTAGCTGGAAATTGGCATAATAAAAGATGACTCAGACTCTAAAGTTTTCATACTTTTTAGCATTACTTTCAGTTCTACATAGACCTAGTTCATGTGAGACTTGATGATATGGAAGTACAAGTGATGGCAGAAAGAAATAATTTCTGGATTATAGGTAAAAAGTCAATAATAATTTGTCTTTTAGTAAAGAAACTCAAATCCTTTTTAACTAACTCCTCCTGGAATTTCTCCCCAAATCTAAGAATGGATAAAACCTAGCTTTGTTGTTGATATAAAATTGACACATCAAGATTTCTGAACTTTTGATAAGCATTTTTAGCTCTCTACTCTTTTAAAAACCTTATGTTTTAAATACCAGGTTTCCCTGGGATCTGATGCTAGATGATTAAATATGAATGCACATGTTATTACCTTCCCATAGAAGACTATTTTATATAACATGTAGGTTTATCTTGGTATAACACTCTTACTTCAGTTTTATAGGTTACAGTTATGAGTTTTCATTCTGCCAATCTTCCTGGAGTGTATGTGTGTCTTGTTTATGTGCATGTACATGGGATCTGACAATTAGGTTTGTGAACTATCCTAGAAAAAGTGCTATATACCTCATTGCTGTGTATTACTATGGTCACCTACAAAGTACTTCCCTTGGGAAGCTATGCACCAATGCCAGCACCTAGTTCATCCATCAAAACTATTTTATAACTCTTTTTCTGGGATGGCCTTCAGAGCTGTTATCATTTGTTGAGGCTGACAATTAGGTTTACAGACTTGCCACTGTGCGCTTACGTTGGCAGCACTATACAGATAACTTTATTGGAATACCAACCTTACTCACCTGATCCTACCCCCAATGACTTTTTTCTTTACTTGAAGATAAAGGAAATAATGAAAGGGAGACATTTCATGACATTCAGGATGTCAGGGTTAATATGATGACAACTCTGATGGCCATTCCAGTAAAAGAGTTTCAAAATTGCTTTGACGGATGAACTAGGTACTGGCATTGGTGCATGTCTTCTCAAGGGGAATACTTTGAAGGTGACCATAGTGGTATTCAGCAATGAGGTTTGTAGCACTTTTTCTAGGATGTTTGCAAACTTAATTGTTAGACTTCGTGTATGTGTGTGTGTTTGTGTGAAAGAGAGGTGGAGAGAGAGAAAAACAGTAAGAAAGCAGAACAGGCTACACAATTTGCAGAGCTCAGTACAAAATAATAATTCAGGACTCTTGTTTTAAAATTATTAAGAACTTCAAGAAGGTTTTAATACAGCATTAAACTAATTATGGGACCCTTCTGAACACAGGGACCAGTGTGACTGCAAAAGTTTCATGGCCATGAACCTGGACTTAAGAGAGAGAAAGAGAAAACAAGAAGAGAGAATAAGGTACTCATTTTGTAATAGCATTTGCCGTTCTCCAAAGAGAATGTGTCCTAACAACTTGAAAGTTTGTTTAATCTGATCACTTTGATTATTATAATATGTGAGTTTGAGATCAGAGGTTAAAGTGTAGTAAATTACTCTGCATAAAATTGGAAGTCAATGGGTTTGGGATAAAATTCAGTGAGAGAGATTGAGACAAGTCATTGAGACTGGAAGCTACATAGGAGAACCCTCTTGTAAACTCAAGGTTAGGGGAACATATGAAGTTTTAAAGGACTGCTTATATCCATATATCCAAAATATATACATGAAACACACACACACACACACACACACACACACACACAATGATGATAGAATGTTCAGAAGAAACTCTGAACAAGGGACATATCTGATAGGTTTTAAAAACTTTAGTCTCTGTTGGCTGTTTATATAACACTTCTATCTCTGCCTTAATATATTCAGTACAATCTACTTCATCCTCCATTATTAATGCCAATATTTGGAGGAATGAGTAAGATGTCTAAAACATGCAATACTTTCCCATTGGGTGAATTACTTAATTTGACAGAAGTTTATCTCACATCTTCTTTTGAACAGTATTCCATATCAACATCTATACCCTCGTATTTCTCCTTGGCAATAGACTAGAAAGCAAGCTCTCCTATCATGTTTTTGACAAGAGAGAAGTCACCTTCGATATATATCCAGAAAAGTATTTTGCCGTGAACTCTTATTTAGCAGTTGGTTAGAGAATGGGCATCTAAGAACTGTAACACACTGGGAAAACTTCAGCTAAATGATTACTGGTCATAGTACTTCAGTTTTATGACTAAAACAAGGCTAGTCACAAGAGAGAGAAAAACATATAAATATTATAGAGAAAAAGTATGTATGCTTTATGTTCTAACAAGGTAGATAAATTGCAAATGAAATGAAGAAGGGGAAAGATATGTACAAAAGAGCATAGAATAACATTTTAAATTATGGAATAGGCAACAGGTAGAAGTCAAAGATAGCACTGAAACCTGACAAAACAGTAAAAGTCTTAATAATATGATAGGGAATTAGAGTGTTTTTAAAATGATATAAACAAAAAAGACCACTAAAAAATACACACTTTCCAAATACCTAGTGACATTTTAAAGATAAAAAAAGAAAAGAAAATTATTCACATACAGAAAAAATAGCAAATATCATATAATACACATAGCAATTTAGCATAAAATAATATAACAGAGTTGAGACCAAATATGACAACCATATCAATAAACATGAATGAACTTGTTCACATCATAAAATAAAAATATTCTAAATTAAACTCAAGCTAAAAAACAAAATGATATGTCATATAGAAGAGACATTCCTTCAACAGCACTTTGCAAGGATCATTCACTTTGACCAGGTGAGCTTCATTCCCAGGATGCAAGACTGGTTCAACATATGCAAATCAAAAAAGGAATCCACCACATAAACAGATGTAAAGTCAGGAACCACATGACTGTCTCAATAGACACAGAAAAAACATTTGATAAAATTCAACATGTCTTCTTGATAAAAACCCTCAACTACCTAGGCATCAGAGAATATATCTCAAAATACTAAGAACCATCTGTTATAAACCCAAGACCAACATTATGCTTAATGGGCAAAATATGGAAGCATTTCTTTTAGGAACTGGAACAAGACAAGGATGTCTGCTCTTACCACTCCTATTCGATATAGTATTTGAAGTACTAGCTAGAAGAATCAGGCAAGAGAAAGAAATTAGAGTTATCCAAACAGAAGAAAGTTACATTATCTCTCTTCACATATTATTCTATCCTTAGAAAACCCTAAAGATTGCACCAAAAAAATCTTTTAGCACCGATGAACAACTTCAGTAAAGCTTCAGAATTCAAAATCAGTGTGCAAAAAAAAAAAAAAAGGTTGTATTTTTATACACCAACAGACTGAGAACCAAATCAAAAACACAATCCTAATCACAATTGCCGCACACACCTAAAAAACACCTTGGTATTTATCTAACCAAAGAGGTGAAAAATCTTTATAATGAGAGCTACAAAACATTGCTCAAAAAAATTAAATGTGGTACAAACAAGTGGAAGAACATTCCATGCTCGTGGATTGGAAGAATCAACATAATAAAGATGTCTATACTATCCAAAGCAATCTACAGATTCAGTGCAATCCCTATCAAACTACCAGCAACATTTTTCCATACCTAGAAAAGACAATACTTCGGCTTATATGGAAGCAAAAGAGAGCCTGAATAGCCAAAGCGATCCTCAACAAAAAGAACAAAACTGGTGGAATCACATTGTGAGACTTCAAGCTAACTATAAGATTACAGTAACCAATTCAGCATGGTACTGTTATACAAATAGACCCGTGAAACAGGAAAGATAATTCAGAAATAAAACTGCAGACCTACAATCAGTTCATCTTTAACAAAGCTTATAAAGCCAACATTGGAGATAGGACACTCTATTCAGCTGGGAAAACTGGTTATCCATATATAGAGGAATGAAACTGGACTCTTACCTCTCACCATATACAAAAATTAACTCAAAATAGAACAAGGATTTAAATGTTAAATCCCCTTAGAACACCATCTCGGACATCACCCTAAGCAAATAATTAATGGTCAAGTCCTCAAAAACAAATGCAGCAGAGACTAAAATTGACAGGTAGGATTTTATCAAGCTAAAAAGCTACTGCACAGCAAAAGAAACCATTAACAGAGTAAAGAGACAACCCACAGAATGTGAGAAAATATTTTCAAGCCAGGCATCCAACAGAGATCTAATATTCAGAATCTATAATGAACTCAAATGAATCAACAGGACAAAAATAAATAGCCTCATTAAAAAGTGGGCAAAAAACATGAACAGGCACTTCTCAAGGGAAGACATACAAGTATACAACAAACATATGAAAAAATGCTCAGCATCACAAATCATCAGAGAAATGCAAGTCAAAACTATAATGAGATACCCTCTCATACTAGTCAGGATGGCTATTAGTAAAAAGTCAAAAACCAACAGGTGTTGATGAGGCTGCAGAGAAAGAGGGGAATGCTCATACACTATTGGGAATGTAAACTAGTTTAATCTCTGTGGAAAGCAATTTGAAGATTTCTCAAAGAACTAAAATATTTACCATATTCCACTTCTGGGAATATATCCAAAGAAGCATAAATCGTTCTACCAAAAAGACACCTGCATTCATAGGTTTATTGTAGTATGATTCACAATAACCAGAACATGGAATGAACTTAGATGCCCATCAGTGGTGGACTGGACAAAGAAGATGTGTTACATATACACTAAGAATGCAATGCAGCCATAAAGAAGAACAAAATCATATCCTTTACAACAACATGGATGCAGCTGCAGACCATTCTAAGTGAATTATCACAAAAACAAAAAAACTGATTACTGCATGCTCTCACTCATAAATGGGTACCAAACATGACAAACATGGAAACTAGGATGGGAAGGAGGGAAGGAGAGAGGAAGGGGGAATAAGAGAAACAAAATCACATATTGGGTACCATGCTCATCACTGGGGAAGGGTGGTCATTAGAAGCCCAAATCTCGCTTTCATGCAAGATGACTATACAACAAATCCTCACGTGTACCCCATGATTCTAAAATAAAGAGACATTCCTAAGCAAATTATTCAGAAATTAAATAAATATACAGAAGTACACCAGGCAAATAGAAGTAAGAGGAAATCATGCACTGTGATCATAGTATCAGCCAAGAAAAATTAAATCCAAAAATGATTAAATCTGAAAATTAGGACAGTTTTAAATGCTGAAAGCCATAATTTACAATGAAGAGATAAGGATGTAATAGTTATATGAGTATAGCAATTATTTGTATCTTTATTGCTATAGATCTATCATCAGCCAATATCTATCTATATATTATCTATCATCTATCTATGTCAAATTGCACAACAACCACCTCTATAAAATAGAAGATAAAGATGACATAGATAGAAACAAAGAAATAAAGAAAATGCAACAATTGTTGCAAGTCAATTTTTCCTGATATATAGTACGGCCTTTTAATATAGAAATTCAAGCATTCTTTTATTCACAAATCTTCTATGTCTGCTTAAAGGAGACTTTATTTATCACTCTACATACAAAATCAGATCAAGTGGAAAAAAAATAAAGTTACAGAAAAATCACACACATTTAGCACTTCTTCAGCACTCTCAAGACTTAGAGTACATTATCTGTCTGCTATGGTTTGTGCTTTTGTCCTCTCCAAAATTCATGTTGAAACATAATCCTTAGTTCCACAGTGTTGGGAGGTGGGGCCTCATAGGTGGTGTTTATGTCATGACGGTTCTGCCCTCATGAATGGATTAATGCCCATATAGGAAGGGCTTGCTGGAGTCAGTTCATTCCTGTTCTTCTCCCATGTGATAACACTAAGTTCCTCCCTTCCAGAGGATGCAGTGCACAAGGTGACACCTTGGAAGTGGAGATTAGGCCTTCACCAGACACAAAAACCTGCCAGCACCTTGATCTTGGACTTTCCAACTCTAGAATTGTAAGAAATACATTTCTGTTCTTTATGAGCTACACAGTGCAAACAGACTAGAACACTGTTTTTCCTTGATACGGTACATATTAATTTGGTTACTGCCTATCTTCCCTAGAACATCATGCACTTCTTGACATACCCCAAGCTCTCATAACATCCAATATTTGCTGAATAAATGGCTATTGAAGGACTGAACAATGGAAGAAATGAGTCTTGTATGGCACTCAGTGATCTATTTCCATCTAAACTACATTTTTAAAAAAGTTATTATTTTTTTCAAATTTTTTTCTTTTCTTTTTTCTTTTTCTTCTTTTCTTTGTTTTTTTTTTTTTTTGAGTAGGAGTCTCACTCTGTAGGCCAGGCTGAAGTGCAGTGTCTTGCTCTTGGCCACAGCAGTATCTACCTTCTGGGCTCAGAAGATCCTACTATCTCAACCTTCCAAGTAACTGTAACTACTGGTACGTGCCACCACACCTGGCTAATTTTTTGATTTACTGTAGGTTTATTAAAGCCTCACCAAGTTGCCCAGGTTGGTTTTCAAATGCCTGGGCTCAGGCAATCCTTTTGCCTCTGTCTCCCAAAGTGCTGGGATTATAAGCATGAGCCACTGCACCCGGCCACTCTTTTCAAATCTTGTCCTTCTTTATAATTATATTTTTGTCTTTCAGAGACTTCTTTGTCTCCTGGTTCCATTCCCAAGTTCTTTTCCTTTTGTCCCTGATTTAAAACCCTGTTTTATTTTACTTTATATTGTGAAATGCTTCTTCTATTTCTTCCTCTAGAGCTCTAATTACTTTTTAAAAATTTTTATATAATTTTTAAATTCATCAGGTATATTTATTTGTTTTATTACTTTAATTCTAGTGAGTTTCCATGTATGTGTAGTTTGTTCCCTACATAGTCTATAACATTCTTATTAAAAGTCCTCTCATATGAATTCATTGGCTTCGCATCTATAGGAACACATAGCCTGGTTACTCTGTTTAGTTAAAGTTCTTGAAAGCATAAACTACTATGCATTAGACATTGACTTTTTAAAAAAGAGAATGATTAGATCAGTTTGACAATTTTAGAAAGGACATTTGAACACTCTAGAACTTTTGTTTAATATTACTTTATTTTTAATTTAGTCATAATTTGCTGCAAGGCACTCTTCTACACACCTGGTGAGTCTACAAAAGTAAATGAGATGTTTGACTTCCATGAGAGGACACATATAAGGGGGAACCACACAAAAAAAGAACAGAAGTATTCTTTGGAGGGCGGACCCCTTGTAATACACTCAAAATTTGTTCCTCTAGATCAAACGGTCAACCAAAGTTTTTATCTGGAAGTTTTGAGACGGTTGTATCATCATTTGTGGAAGCAACATCCTGAGTTGTGGCAAACAGGTGACTGCTTCTTCTATCATGACAACACACTTGCTTACACTGTGCCGAGTGATCAGCAGTTTTTGACCAAATGCAGCATGACCCTACATACCCCACCCCCATTCACCTGATCTTGCCCCTAGCCACTTTTTTTGGTTTGTTTCCCTGATGAAAATATCTTCAATGGAAAATGTTTTGCCAGTGTGGAAGAGGTGAAACAAAAGACAACAGAAGCACTAAAAGGCATCAGAACTGACGAGTTCAAAAACTGTTTTGAGCAGTGGAAAAAGTATCTTGATAGGTACATTGCATCAAATGAAGAGTGCTTTAAGGTGACTGAAGCCTAAGCATGTAAGAATAAACACGAAATTTTTAAGAAATAAATTGAGTTTTTTTTCTCCCTTCCACCTTATATTATGTATTACATGTACAAGTTGCCACTATGTCTGGTCCAGAGTGAGTCTTGACAAAAAATAGCAATTGTGGAACATTTAGCAATTACAAACCAAAAGCTGTTGTGTTTGAGAACAAAGACTTAATCATTTAGCTTTAGTAAAGCTGGTTTCCCAGATTAGGACACAGGCAATCTAATTTTAAAAGTCTGGACTGCTGAAAAAAGTTGTCCAACTTCTGTGCACACCGATTTGTTCTTTCTTTTGTGGACTGGCTTTACTTGCTTTCCATTATATTGCCTTCCCCACAACTACACAGAGAAAGGGGGATACATTCTATATTTGTTATTGTCAAATCCTTGGTAGTTTAGCTGTGATTAATGAATGAGATACACAAAGTTACAACTAGGCAATGAAATAATATTTGGTGTGAAGTCTAGCAGGTTTTATAAATAGGCAAATATAAATCATTTCAGCAATTTTCCTTCTTGTTTGTGCCAATTAGTTCCCACTTGAATATCTACATGTTTGACTCTATTTTAAATCAATTCAGCATTTCTTCTCAAAGAGGCAAATATCAAATATTTAGCATTTAAGTATTACTTCAACCTGAGACTAGAAATGAGTTATAGTGTAACTGTAGATACATTTAGGATACCTAGTTTTGATTTTATCAGCCTTCAGAGTTTGTTTTATAACTTCATGAAGATACAAAATACTTAGTGAAGTGTTTTTTTTTTTTTTTTTTCTGTTCACTGAACTGTGTACAATTAAGTGCATTTCTGTTCCAGGTTTACTAACTGTGTTTCTGCTTAACGGGTGTCTTTAGAAAGACAGAGTACTAATAATTCTGTACCTGTGCTACTGTTACAGCCTAGTAAAGAGAAATGGCAGTCTTGGTGTTCTAAAATCACATTCTGGTCATTAGGTTACTGAGATTATATCACTCAGTGAGGGCCTTTTCTTAACAGGGAGAAAGAACTATGACCAGAGTTTATAGTGTCTTCCAGGCACGCACTGAGACAATTTTCAATGACTAATTATAGCTCGAGGGAGCAGGAAAAAGTTACCAGAAAAAAAAAAAAATCTATCAGAGGAGTTAATTTGTAGAAAGAAGAAGGAGTACAGTTTGAAAGCAATTTTGTAAATTCCAGGTATAACTACTTGCATTCTTCAAAACAATTTCCATCTTACTGACTTTAAGGATAGGTCCTTGATTATAGAGGAGATAAAATGCTCATTTTATAACTGTGGGACCTATATTTGTATAGGTATACTCAGGAAGAAGTAAACCAGATTCCTTTAGGAAATTTTTGGAGGAATTTTTGAAATATTAAATTATAATAATATTAATATTATAATTAACATAGAATGTAGTTTAAAACTCAATCCCTAGGTTTCAATGACCTCATATTTATAATCTTTTAATGATGATTCTTAAATTCTGAAGGATAGCCCCTACTCTAATTTTTAATCATTTTTTTGAAATCATATAATTTTGCTACGTATGTTTTAGTAATCAAGTACATTTTATAAATTTGTTTTAATTATAAATATTGGTGATACCCAAATAAAAATATAAAGTAAACTTGATCTTGTCAAATGATGAACAAAGAATGCTATGAAACCAAGTACTTACCTAAATTCTTTAGCTACATTTTATTAATAAAAATGTAATGAAAAATTTAAAAAGACCCACATATTTTTCTACAACTCAGACCAAAATCTCTTCCCAAAATTTGGCAATTATTATCAGCAAAATTAGCCATAATGATTTCTTCTAACAACTTATCTGATTTCTATTCAAAGTGTCTGACTAATATCAAGGAGTTAGTCACCCACCACATAGACTGCTCCAGTAATTCATTTAAATAACTCGGAATTCCTGCTTCATTCTTGACTGCCAGAGTGATATTTTATGTTTTGTGTGAAATACTTCAACTTCAATAGAAAACTATTGAGAATTATATGAATATCTGCGAAGCTGTAATAGAAAAAAGAATGACATCACAAGAAAATAAAGTGACATAAATGGAGGAACAAATCTGCAACAGTGGAAAATTAGAATTTCCTGTGCCTGAGGAAGCATGAGTTGTGGGTTTGTAGAGTAAGAGTCAAAAATGAAGGCCTCAAAGAACTGGTGGAAGACTTGAGGAAGAACCATCAAGGGCTTCTAAGAGTGAAGAAAAAGATGAAATCGATATTTAGAAACAATTTGTGTGGTAACTAGATGGAAAGTTTAGAATTAACACAGAAAAATTAAGTGGCCATTATAGAAGTTAAATAGTAATGGAACTTCTTTTCAGGATGATGGCATAACTGATTGAAAACAAGACAGAAATCGAATATTTAAAAGGGGGAAAAAAAGAGGAAGTATTTGATGGCTGCTAACATCACAATAAAGAACAGGAAAAGTTAGAAATGACTGTGATATCTATCGCTCTGAAGCCTGGGGAAAGTTTGATACCACTCATAACCATAGGACTCTGTAGGAGATGGGAGGAATGATGCAGGTCGAAGTCATGCAAAGAAAATGAGGAGTTAGAAGTCAAAGATGTGGGATTTGCCTGCAGAAAACAGACAAAGGAGCAGAAAGATTGAAAGGTGGATATTCTTTATTGCTTCAATTGTTTTTTCTTGACTATTCACTTATTAGCCAGGCATAGTCAGACGTGTATGTCTTTTTTTTTCAAGACACAAATTTAAATGTTAGTCTTCTTTTTACCAAGAGCAACTGTCAATCCTCTTCTTTAAAGAATAATCCCACTTGTGCGTATCCAATATAGATACCATTAAAGGCAAAGATTCAAATTTTAACCCAGTTCAGTTTTTCCAATTCAAGTGTTAGGATTTCACAAACTCTTGAGATATTATTTTAAAAACCTAAATAATTTATATACAAATTGAAAAACTGATACTGGTTATTATTTTACGTAAAACTCAAAGTGTTATACAAAAACTTGAACTGTCATGAAGAATTGCCATTGAAAGGTGGGTTGGATGAAAAACGTTGCTAATACCTTTTAAACCACTTAGATTAAAATTAATATTACTTCACCAGCATAGGCATAAACATGAGAATTCATTTAGGAATTCAGTAATTGCAAGGAACTATCATTTCCTCAGCACTTCTATTTACCCTTGAATTCTAATAAGACCCATTATTATAATTGATCACCGACAAAGCTGACAGAGGTGAGGAAGCGGTGAAGAAAAGTTTAAAGCTAAAAGAGGTAGATTCATGAGGTTGAAGGAAAGAAGCGTTCTCTCTGAAAGTGTAAAGTGAAGCAGCAAGTAATGTGGGAGCTGCAGCAAGTTGTTTAGATATAGTGAAGATAGTTCCTAAAAATGGCTACACTAAACAGGAGATTTTCAATGCAGGTAAAACAGCTTTATGATGTATTGGAAGAAGATGACATCCAGGACTTTTATAGCTAAAGAGGAGAAGTCAATGACTGGCTTCAAAGCCTCAAAGGACAGCCTGACTCCCTCTTAAGGGGCTAATGTAGCTGGTGGCTTTAAGTTGAAGCCAATGTTCATTTATCATTCGGAAGATCCTAGGTCCTTAAGAATGATGCTAAATCTACTTTGCCTGTGCCTATAATGGAACAACAAAGCCTGAATGACAGCACACTTGATTACAACATGGTTTACTGAATATTTTAGATCCACTGTTAAGACTTACTGCTCAGAAAAAGAGATTTGTTTTGAAATATTACCGGTGATAGACAATGTATTTGGTCATACAAGAGCTCTGACAGAAATGTACAAGGGGATTAATGTTTTCATTCACTCATGGGTCAAGAAGTAATTTCAACTTTCCAGTCTCATTTTTAAGAAATGCATTTTTAATTCTATAGCTACCATCGATAGAGATGCCTCTAATGGATTCAGGCAAGGTAAATGGAAAACTTTCTGGAAAGGATTTACCTTGCCATTAAGAACATTTGTGATTCATAAGAGGAGGTCAAAATATCAACATTAGCAGGAGTTTGGAAGAAATTGATTCTAACCCTCATGCATGACTTTGAGGAGTTCAAGAAAGGAAGTATAACTGCAGATATGGTGGAATAGCAAGAGAACTAGAATTAGAAGTGGAGCCTGGAGATATGAACCAATTGCTGCAATCTCATGATAAAACTTTAATGGATAAGAGGTTACTCTTTACAAATGTGCAAAATAAGGTTGTTTTTTTTTAAGGATGGAATCTACTCTTGATGAAGATACTATGAATATTATTGAAATGACAAAATGACAACAAAGGACTCAGACTATCATACAAATTTAGTTGATAAAGCAGTGGTAGGATTGACTCCAATTTAGAAAAAGTTCTACTGTGAGTAAAATGCTATTAAACAGCATCACATGCTACAAATAAATCTTTCATGAAAGGAAGAGTCAATGTGGCAAACTTTATTAAAGTCTTATTGTAAGAAATTGCCATTGCCTTACTAGATTCTGTTGTGGCATACGCTCTTTGAGGTATGACCATCACCATGTTTCCTAAGCTTTGATCCTCTCTCTCCTACCTTGAAGAGGTGAATCTTTCTCTCTCTCTCTCTCTCTCTAACTTACTTTCTAAATAAACTATATCTTCCAATTAAAAAAGAAAGAAAGAAAGACTACCATGACTGCCATGACTACCTCAACCTTCAGCAACCACCATCTGGATCAGTCAGCAGTCATCAATATCAAGGCTATTGGAGGCTAGTTAGCATTTTTAGCAATAAAATATTTTTAATAAGATACATACATTACTTTTCAGACATAATGCTATTCTATATTTAATAGACTATGGTATAGTATAAACATAACTTTTATATGCACTAAGAATACAAAAATTGTGAAATTTGGTTTATTGTGATTTTCTCATTATTGTGGTGGTCTGAAACCCAACTCACAATGTCTCTGAAATGTGCCTATACATCCTAGTCTCTGGGACCTGTAAATGTTGTCTTTTTCGACAAAAGGGATTTTTCGGATATGAATAAGTTAAGGATCTTGAGATGAAAAAAATGATTCTCGATTATCAGGGTAGATCCTAAGTATAATATAATAAGATTGCCTTCTATGAAAAGGGAGACAGAAGAAGATTTGACAAAAAAGAGGAGAGGCAAGAGCTTAGAGTGATGTCAGGAAGGGATCATGAGCCAAGGAATGCAGATAGTACCCAGAAGCTAAACAAGGAAAGGGAGAAACCAATCTTAGAGCTTACAGAAGGAATAGACCCTGCTCACATTTTCCCATTGTCCCATTGAAGCATATTTCAGCCTCCTGAACTGAAAGAAAATGAATTTATGTTGTTTGAAGTCATGGAGTGTGGGGTAGCTTGTTATAGCAGCCACAGGAAACTAGTGTGTATCATAATCATGTAATGATATAACTAGTAAGCGTTAGTATAGTAACTGCATTATTTATATAGCAGAAGGCCTCCCTATAATGAATGGGAATGTATTTTACTGGTACAGTACCTTATAGATTTTATAGTTCTTTTAAAATTATTATTCCTATTTGATTCTCAAAGCAATTCTATAAAGTAAGCAGGAAAGACATTATTATACCAATTTAATGACGAGGAAATTGAAGTTCAGGGAGCTTACATGACTTGCAGTAAAAAGTTCTTTGAGTCTTTGTCTACTCCTTTTCCCCGCTAGGGTCCTGCTTCTTTATAAAGAGCTCAGAAAACCATCTGCAACAAGCTGCATAATCTACATTTATTTATGGGAAGGCAAATGCTCTCCTAAGCTAGAAAAACAGGAAATTCATCATGGAGAGAAATTCTTCTCTGTTATATTCATGGGAAGCTGCAGTTCTTGATTGGCAGGTGCTTGGCCCTCTCTACACAAGAAGGAATTAAGTAGAATATCATGCGAATTTATATTACTTCAGGGGAGTATGCGATTTAACATGGAACACAGGAAACCTAAAGTAAGATCATAAATAAAGATTTTAGAAAATAATAGATATCGTCTTAAAATATGAACAGCTAAATAGAATGAAAAAATAAAATAAAATATATGCCACAAATGTTTCCTTTAGTGATGTTTTCATATTTATAAATGTTATCCAAGAAGAAAGATGAACCTAGAAATTAAAATGAAAAGTTCATTTTTAGAAGACATTAAAGATTTTATTACTATGTCCAGCTTTATTTTCATGCTGTGCCTGTAATCTACAGTAGACTGATAATATGCCTATCACCAAGACTCACTTTTCGCATTTTCCATGGTCAACATTATAATTATTGTCAAGGCAAACAGCATGGCTCACTACAAAGTACACTCAACAGGTAAAGCATACAGTGTAAAGTCTATACTGTAACTATGCAAATGCCATCTTCCTCAAAAGCTCAAGCAAATATTGATTAAGAATTTTAAGCTCTTCAAAGGTTGCTAGAGCAGAATGAATGAGCTGAGGAGTTTTTAGAGGTTGTTTCTGTCTCAAGTAGGTTCCTGGAACTGAGTGATTGCATACTTCTAAAAGAAGATGGCAACACATTAGATAGCAGAATATGGTGCCAGGCAACGCCTCAGAGAAACTTTAAAAAATGAAGGGTGAAAAATAATCTTTATTTCTTTTTTTTTAAGAATAAATAACCTCGGGAGAAATCCCTTTTTAACATTAAGCATTATATTGTGAACTAGTACTTCTTTTATTCTAGTTCCTTTCATATAATTCAAATCTGCCATAATATGTCACTGAAGGGAGACTAAAAGGAGATGATCTCATTTAATAGGACATTACAGGCAAACTGATTTTATCTGAGTCCTTCACAGATTGGTTAACCCCAGTGTTGTTAGACCTGAAGACAACATTAGAAATTAACCCCCAGCTTTACACCAGAAGAAACAGAGGCCTAGAATGACATGTAGATGATGTCACTGTCCATACTCTTAATCAAAGAATAAACCCAAGCAACAAACAAATCCCAAGGATACGTTATGTTCTCAAAGGCAATTTGCTGGTAAATTCCACTTAAAAATAAATTCTCAAATTCGTCTATCTTCTAGTAAATCATGATAGCCTAAGCTACCATTTTCTTTCCTTTGGACAACTCCAATAACCTACTACCTTTGTTTTCCCTCACCCTCTCTCTTTTCCTCCTAATGTATTCTAAGACTAGAGTGATTTCTTTGAAGTTTATGTGTGATCAAATCACTTTCTACCAAATTAATGTCAGTGTCAACCCCCGCACCACCCCACACTCTGGTCTTGGGATGAAGTCTAGCTCAGTGACCTGAAGTCAGGCGTTTCTCAGCCTAATACCTGTCCCCGCTCCAGCCTCCTAGCACAGTTACTCCCTCAGACCTCAACTTTAGTCTGGCTTCCTACAGTAAGCTTTCCCTGATTTTCTGACCTTTTTTCCGTCTTTATTTTAGATTCAGGAGGTACACATGCATATTTGTTATGTGGACATGTTGTGTCATGGTGGGGATTGGGGCTTAGGTGGTCCATTCCCCAGATAGTGAACATTGTGCCTGGTAGGTAATTTCTGAACCCTAGCTTCCCCCCTTCATGATCTCCCTCCACTTATTGGTGTCCTCAGTAGCCTTTCTAAAAAAAAAAAATCGTAGACTTTCATACCAACATATGCTTTTCCTTGACAGCACTTAACAGTTGTAATTTCACTTCAGTGTGTATAGTATAGTCTCCCCTATGAGACGATAAGCTCCAGAAGGGCAGAGTTGGTAGTGTAATTTTTCTGGTAACAATTTCTAAACTGATAAAATTCAAGAGAGAGCTGACCAAATGAAAACTATATAGTGATTTTCAAAATATTTTAGCAGTAGTAATATGTTACTAAAAACAAAATCTTACACAAAATTTTGGAAGACAGAGTAAAAAGTGACACAATAATACTATATGTTAAATTCAATTTTGTAACATTTATGTAAAATAGAAACATCAGAGAAGAAATGTGACTATTTTGTAAATCACAAAATATTTTTGAAAATAATCAAAAACTTGAATTGGGGGCTTTTACATGAAAAAAATTTCAAGGACAAATAAATCTTAGCATCTGCTTCATCTCAGTTTTGTTTTGATTAGTTGAACAGATAAAAATTCAAATATATATAAGTAGGCAGCTACACCAACAACAGCATTCTTTCTATTCACAGGAGGCTCTTCATTTAAAATATAGCAGACTCCAAGTCAAAAAAATAAATAAAAATAAAATAAAATATAGCAGAATCCTGAATAATAAAATTTTTTTTCATAGTTCAATCAATAACAACCTCTAATTACTGCTTACATCCTCTGGCAAAACGTTCATAATAAGTAGAAGATGGGGTTCTTCAGTTTAACTTTATATTTGGTGAAAAATAATTTTCCAAGTATATCTTAAAATGTTATAAATGAGTGATGGTATTTTTTTGAAAATAAAGCCTTGGTGATGTTGATGGCATTTGTATAAGATGTTTGACTTTTCCAGGCACTCAACATTTTTTCTGTTTGTAAAGTTAAATCCAAAATCCATTCACTGACACTTTATCTGCTATAGTGTGCACTTTAACAATACAATTCCCCACTGCCAAATAGAGCCTTCCAGCTTATTAAAAAATAAAAACATCCAACTTGCTCCAAACATATTGTACAAACATGGTTGGGAGAAATGATATCTTTGAAATATTAAGCAAATGGATTATTTTCATCCACAAAAATAATGAGTTTGTCTCATATGATATATTCAAACCTCCACCTTGATTCTAGATTGTTACAAATATTTCTGGAAAAGTCAGCCATTTAATAAGATTGTTAATACACTTGACAATTTTATGACATTTCCCTAAACTGTTTTTGAAAGATGCTGGCTTCTATAATTTCTTTGCAACATGTGGTGCTGACTTGAACACATTTCAGCAATAGATTCATACACGCCATCTCGGCAGTTGTTGACCTCAGTGCCTTCACGCTGCCAGTACAGATGTCTCTACATTTTTGCCAACATCCTTTATGAATTGTTAAAAACAGATCCAAACACTAGCAAAAAATTCCCCTGTTGTCTAAGTGTCAAGTGTTTAAATTAATGTATACTCCTCACATTCACCTGCATGTACAATATAAAGTGAGCAATTGGAAATCAGTAGTACATGAACTCTCATTCAGTTGAACTGTAAATGGGACAGTTATAAATTCCAGTCCATAAATTCATATGTATAAAGAATATAATTTATTTTTTTATTTTGAGTCATAGTCTCACTCTGTTGCCCAGGCTGAATTGTATTGTCACAGTCACAGCTTACCACAGCCTCAACCTCCTGAGCTCAGGTGATCCTCCCTAGTAGATGGAACTACAGGCGCATGCCACCAAGCCTGGCTAATTTTTATTTTATTTTTTAATTTTTTGTAGAGACAAAGTCTCGCTATGTTGCCTAGACTTGTCTTGAACTCTTAGACTCAAGCAATCCTCCCATTTTGGTCTCCCAAAGTACCATGAGTACTGATGTGAGCCACTGTGTCCAACCCAGAGAATACAAATATTTATTCTAACGTTTATACTAAGCTTCCATTTGTTGGGTTAAAGTAACATGACTAACTATTTGTGTTTCTTCTTATTCCCAGAAGTATATCAAGGTTCCCAGTGACCTTAAGCAATAGTAGGTGTGAGGACTGCTGCCACTTGGTCTTGAATCTTGTTCATGACTTGAAATATTCCATTTCTCTTTTCAGGCCCTCTCAGTCCTTCTGCTACTTCCTTGCCTGATGGGACACAGGAATTTGCACATGAGAATTGAGTTTTCTACTCCAAGACACAGTTCCCAGTAATTGTTTCCTTTTCAGGTGGTTTCTGGCTTCTCTGGAGCTCATCTCAGATCTGAGGGCTTAGGGTCCCTCTCTCCACATACTCTCTGCTCACAGCATTTCTTCATTTTTCCTTCCTAATTGGGATAATCTTTTGATCACTTATTTATGTATTTATTTATTGTATACTATAGGAACAGAAAACTGTATTCTTTTGTGCCTGTTCCTTAAGAAAAATAATTTAATCTTCAAAGTTTTATAAGGACTGCAGTTTCTGAAATATTCATTCATTCAGTCAGGAAGTACTAGAATATCTACTAACTGTCAACCACTCTTCCTTGGATATTTGGCAGTAAAGAATAAAACAAAGTTACTGCCTTCATGGAACTGATAGTCTTGTGGAAGAAACAAAACAGCTAGCAATCTAACAAATAAATATAAATCATATTCTGAGAATGTTAACTTTTATGAAGATGAAGCAGTGTAAGGTAATAGATGGAGACATACTCTCTGAAAAAGGAGCATTTGAGGAGATCCATGAGTAAAGGAAATACTTGGGAAAGAAAATTTCATAAGTGCCGGGGCCTTGAAGCAGGAGGGATTTGGCTAGTTTCAGAAAAATCAAGATGGCCGACATGATCTGATCAGAAAGGGCAAAGGAAGGAATGACCGTGTGATAAAATCCAATGCGGATATCAGTCTTTTCTTTCTTCTTCCATCTTCTCCCATTTCCAGTCAACACAGAGCTGACCACGGGAAAAAAGAAACAAATACAAACTTAAATAAAAACAGCAAGCATAAAAACAAAAACTAATGTTTTCTAGCTTAACAAAGAGTTCACAGAATTTCAAACTTTGGACAAATGCTATCAATCTTATGGATAATCATTCTTAGAAGTGTCTCTGTTTTGGATCATCCTATAATGACTTTTCTTGTATTCTCCTCTCAAATGGTTCATATAATACACTTTTTGCAAGGTTAATCATCGAGGAATTCCTTTCCTAATTGTATGTCTCTCCTTCAAATACAATGAATTTCATTCACCTTCACTATTACTCAAATTCTTTGGGTATTATTAAGCCATTCACTATAAGCTAATGGGAATCCAAAGTTGTCTTTATGCTATACTTGAAATGATACTTTTTTTTTTTTGCATCAGTCTAACTCTGTTGCCCATGCTGGAGTGCAGTAGCAGTATTACAGCTCACTGCTGCCTCAACTTTCTGGGCTCAAGCAATCCTTCCTCCTCAGCCTCCCAAATAGCTGGGACTACAGGTGCATGGTACCATGCCAGGTTAATTTTTTAATTTTTATTTATTTTTGGTAGAGATGACGTCTTGCTACATTTCCTAGGCTGGTCTTGAATTCCTGGGCTCAAGTCATCCTCCTACCTTGGCCTTCCAAAGTGCTGGGATTACAAGTGTGAGCCACCACACTTGACTTAATATATAGATTGTTGCAGGACCCACAACACTATTGGGCAAAAGTGTACAATATAAAATTCTTTAAGAATTTGGGCAGTGTTTACCTGCATATATGTAAAATACAATTAACATTACATATTTTCTGTCTTTGAGTTAATTCACATGAATTTTTAAGCTATCCCTTTCGTTTATGAACTATTGTCAGTATGGTTGATATTGATTGAATAAACAGTTCTTGAGAGTAAAAAATTGTAAAAGTTGTTAAAAATTGTCCTGTGATCTGAAGCATAGTCATATCAGAGTCTTTGCTGAAGTTTATTTTTAAATTTCTTCTGCTTAATGATGATAAACTTCTACTTTTAAGAATAATTATTTGCACCTCACTTGAAACAATTTTTATGAGGATAAGTTTAAGATGTTTATCAAAAACAAACTTTAGATACTCTGAAAGTGGAAAAAGACTTGGAACCATTTACCAAGACTAATGTAGCATTATCAGGTCTTCTCTACATTTTCATTTGTTACTATACAACTCTCAAGAGTATGTATAGAGATTATGGGAAGTCATGCTCAGACCTAAGTTCAAAGAATGATGCATGCAAAGCTACAAACAAATATATGCTCAGAAATGACCACAAAATACTATTGGGGTTATAGAAAAATGAGTTGAACTGACACAAACAGTTAAGAATAGTCACTGATGTGCTAACATATGCTAAAACTCACATTTGTATGTGTAGTTTACTGACAAAATTTTAAAAATATTTGAATATATGTTTTATTAATGCAAATCAAACATTTGTAGAATAGTTGAAGCTCAATCAAAAGTTTAAAACACTTTTCACCCCCAATGTTCTGAACAGGATGTAGAACAAAACCTAGTCTCTACTACTTTACAAACTGATCAGCCTAGATAGAAAAAAGGCTAGCATGGACTGAGTAAGAGAAAGCATTGATCAACTCTACAATTTTCAGAGCTCCAACTAATCCCAACAGGCTCAATTTAGAGCTGGAACCAAGGACGCTATAGAAAAGTCTTGACAGCATGAATCAGACAAAGGAAACAAATCTAAAGGCATTAGCCAACCTCATTTGAAACAGTGTAAGCCTCACATGGACTATTGTACATAACTGTAATCTCTCTACCTCAAAGAGGGTGTGACAGAACTGCAGAAGTCTAGGGAATACTTTTTAACAATCAAACAGACTACTTGGAAGGTTGAGATGGAAGCATCACCAGAGCCCAGCATATCAACACTGGGGTGGCTGTAGGTGTGCCACTGCACTACAGCCTGGGTGATGGAGTGAGACTCCGATTCTAAAATAAATAAATAAATAAATAAATAAATAAATAAATAAATAAATAAATAAATAAATAAAAGAAAAGAAAAATCAGAGAGGCATCTACAAAATAACACATGACTAACATCTTTAGATTTTAGTGACAGGTTAAGATGGACTGACATGTTTTTATTTTTCTCTTTTATTCACTTTCTCATCTGTTGTTAGCATTCTCTTTCCAAACTAAAAATCTGATATCACTCATCTATTTTTAAAAAATTAAGAACTTTCAAATTTCTGTAAGATAAAGCCTACTTTCTCTAACATGGCATACAGGATCCATCACAATTAAACACCAACATAAGATTTTAACCATATTTGCAGTGATATTCTCTCCCCTCACATATCTGGTTTATTCAAGAATAGTCACCATTCCCCCAAGAATTCCTTGAAATTTTACTATGCCTTTCCTCCAACAGAAACACCCTTACTCTCTTTTCTTCCAGTTAGATTTTAGCACCTCATTCAAATGATATCACATCAGGAGAGCAAGAATCCTCCTCAGTATCCATCTACATTAACAGCCTTAATTCATCCTATAGCAATATTTGTTTTCTGCTTTGTCCTTACTAATGGGATTCCATTTTTTTCATAGTAGCCATGTGCCCTCTGAGGGGGAGAGAGAGAGAGAAAGAGAGAAATTACCCTGACTCTTTTACAATTAATCATGGCCCAGAATGAACAGTGAGAAAAATGTGGAAATCCAGGACCTTATTTGTCTTTTTTCCTTCCCTTTTGTGACTACAAAGCATGGTCACATGTTAAGGAGGTTGGGAATAAAAAGACATAGGAATCTGGGTCCCTGGTGGCATTTTTATGATGTTGCACTTCCATATTTCTTGTTGCAAATGAAAGTTTAATTCCTTTGTCTGTTTAAGACATTTCTCAGCTATCTATGGTGTTACTCCAGAATTATAGTTACTTGTTTACATTTTAGTCACCTCTACTAGAGCATTACTTCATAAAGAAGTATTCCTTTTTGTTTCCACAAAGTATAATATCTAGCACAAAGTAAGAGGTCATTTATTAATAGTGGAAATGTTATTGCTGCTGTTAAAAACTTTATTGCTTCAAAAGGACACTCATGTTTCTAATCAGAAATAGACTAGTAAAAATTTTAATAAATGTATGGATCATGGATTATTAACATACGATTGATGGTAGAATTTTTGCTGTAGGGCAGCATATTTAACTTCTGTAACACCATAAAGAGGCCAACCGTGTTCTCTTCGGTAGCACATATACTAAAATTGGAACAATACAGAGAAGATTAGCATGGCCGCTGTGCAAGGATGACAGCAAATTCGTGAAGTGTTCCAGGTTGGGTTGGGTAGTTCAGCCTGTAATCCCAGCACTTTGGGAGGCCGAGGCGAATGGATTGCCTGAATCCACGGTTCCAAGACCAGCCTGGGTAACTTGGCGATACTTCATCTCTACAAAAAAAAAAAAAAGAAAAAAAAGAGGCCAACCATCAGACCTCTTTGGAGCTATTACAAGTCTCAGAATATGGGAGAGGATATAATTTTTGCTTGACTCGACATGGCATGTTCTCTTTTTTAGTGCAAAACTCTATGGAAAGAAAACTGTGATGTTGAAGGACTCTCCAAAGAGACTCTATCAGAGGTACAAGACAGAGAGTAATTTTGTAACAAATAAACGTTAATGCAATAATCTTGGATTACATTCAAATTTCAGTCTTGGACTTCCACTTCCAAGAAGATGAAGAAAATATGCATTCACTCTTTCTCCTGCTAAATTTACCTAACAACTCTAGACATTACATTACAACACAATCATAGGGAGACTTTAAAATGTGAAAAGAAGAAAGCAGACTGGTTTATGATTTCATAACACAAGAAATGACACCATGGCCTTCTTTTTTACCTTATAGATCCCAGACATGAAAGTGAAGAAGGTAGAAACATGGAAATACCAATTGACATAGACAACCAGTTTTTCTCTCCTCCCCCCACCTAAAAAAATTCTGCTGTCTTAAACCAAAGGATAAGAATAAGAAAAGTAGAAGCCTAACAAGGCAAAAACAGACAATAACAGATATATACTAGTTACACATCACATAAATTACTGTGTCCTCACCCAAACACATACCAAAAAGGACCAAGTGGGAATCCTGGGCTTTTACCATCACTGAGTTCTAATGAAGCATCCTTCCTCCTCCCCTCACTTTCCATCCAGGACCAGAGTGATATTACAGAAAGCTAAGGAAGAAGCTGGAGCATTTATTCCTTTCATGTGGTAATAAGTCCCCCTGCAGTGTCAGTAGAGGTTAGGTAGAAAGCCTGGATGTCCACAACCAAGTAGTTGATGAGGCAACACACCATCCTCCACTTGAGTGCTGTCAGAGGAGGACCAGGGAAGAGTCAGCACTTTTAACATTGCCAGGTAGTAATGAGGTCAATCCCTGACTCCAAGTGTCAGTAGAGGTCATGTAGGAATCAGTAGAGGGGCACTGCCACACCTCTCAGTCAAGGAGGTATTGGTAATTGATTTCTAGTAAGGCTCTGTAAGTCCCTATACCACTCATCTCCAAACACTTGAAAACCTAACCACACACTCCTAGATAATCCATACATCAAAAAGGTAATCTTAAGAGAAATAAAAATATGCATTACATTTCTAGAAAGAAAATGAAAATATAGCACAAAAAATTTGTGGGGCATAGCTAAAGCAATGTCAAGATAAAATTTATAGCTATAAATACATGCATAAGAGAGAAGAAAAGTTTTAACTGAATAATCAAATCTCCTACCACAAAAACTGTAGAAAGAAGAACAAAATAAACCCAAAATAAATACAAAAATATAATAGGAGTGTGGACTGAAAGAAAATGAGTATGCCTATAGAAGAGAAAAATAATAAAGACAAGTGTAGAAATCTATGATATTGAAATAGAAAAATGATAGAGAAAAATCAGTAAAACAAAGACCTGGTTCTTTAAAATAAGCAATAAAATTGAAAAACGTATAGCAAGACTGAAAAAGAAAAAAAGAGAAAGCACACACAACCAATATAAAAAATAAAATAGACCCTGGTGACATCAAAATGATAATAAGAGAATACTGCAAATCACTGCAAAGTTTACAACCTAGAAGGGCCAATTCTTCAACAAATACAAATTGCAACAACTCACTTAATATTAAATAGAGCATTGGAATAGCTGTGTATTTCTTAAGAAAATTTAATTTGTAGTTTAAAACTTCCCCAAAAGACATTACCAGGCCCAGATTGTTTCATTGAAGAATTCAATTTAATGTTTAAAGAATAATTAATGCCAATTCTACATAATCCTTTCCAGAAAATTGAAGAGGAAGGAAGACTTTCCAACTCAGTTTTGAAGCTAGGATTATCCTGGAAACAATTCTAGAGAAGAGTAGTATAGACCAAAACCTCTCATGAATATAAATATAAACATTCTTAGCAATATAATTAGCTAATAGGATTAGACGCTATATAAAAATTATACGTTGTCACCAACTAACGTTTATTCCATGAGTACAAGGCTGTTGTCATGATTGGGTATCAGTAAAACCAACCTACCATTTCTGCAGGCTGAAGGAGAAAACCACAGGTTCATACCTGTCAGTGTAGTAAAAGCTCTTGATAATGTTCAACATCATTTATGATAAAAAAACTTTCAGAGATATAGGAATAGAAAGGAACTTCCTCAACTTGGTAGAAAGCATCAGTAAAAAACCTACATCTAACATAATGATGAAAAACAATGCTTTTCTCCTAAAAGTGATGAGGGCAAGAAATTGCTCTGGCCACTCTTCTTCAGCAAACTGCTGCTTGTTATAGCTAGTCTATTAAGGCAAAAGGTAAACAAAAAGCAAACAAATAGTAAAGAAAGGAAATGATCTCTATTAGAAGATGAGTGATTGTCTTTGTACAGAATTCCAAGGGATCTACCAAATAACACTTAGAACTAATAAGGGAGTTTATAAACATATAGAATTTCACTTCTAAATACTAGCAACAAATAAATGGGTACCAGAATCAAACATACAATACCACTCAGAATTGCTGAAAATAAAGAAAAGAAATACTCAAATGTGAATCTGTAAAACTATGCCTGGGACATGTATACTGAAAACTGTAAAAGTGCAGATGAAATAAAAGATAAAAATAAAGTGAGATATATACCATTTTCCTGAACTGGAAGACTGAACATAGTAAAGATATTAATTGCCTCGAATTGATATAAAGGTTTAACATAATTCCTGTCAAAATCCAAACAAGAGTTTTTGTGGATATAGAATTATTCTGAAATATACATGGAAATCAAAGAAATAAGAATAACTATGGCAATTTTGTGAAAGGGAGAAAAAAGTGGGAAGAATCCTTCTACTTTAGTATATAACTTATATAGCAGAATATGAAAATTGTGTTGTATTGCCAGAAAGATACACACATAGATCAATAGCACAGAGTAAAGAATCTAGAAATAGACCCACAGAAATATGACCAAGTGATTTTGGCAAGGATGCAAATGTAATTCGATAGAAGAAAGATAGCCTTTTAAATAAATTGTGCTGGAGCAAGTGGACATGCATCAGCAAAAAAACCTCACACTTGGTAAGGATATTAGGTCAGAATTGTCCATGGATTTAAATGTAAAACATAAAACTATAAAACTTTTAGAAAAAAAAATAGGAGACAATCTTGGGATCTAGGGCTTAAGAATTGATGACAAAAGCAAAATACATAAAATTTTAAAAAGTGACATATTAGACCTCATTAAAAAAACAAACAACCAAAAAAAAAACACAACACTTTTGCTCTGTAAATGACCTTGTCAAAAAGATAAAAGTCACAGGATAGGTGAAAATGTTATCAATGACTTATCTCAAAAAGGACTAGGGTCTAGAATATATAAAAAGCTCTCAAAATTCAACATTGTAAATCAAACTATCCTGTTAGAAAATTGTCTAAAGCCAAGAGGAGAGACATTTTATCAAAGAGGATATACAAATGGCAAATAAGTATATGGAAAGTTATTTGACATCATTAGCTATTAAAGAAATGCAAATTCATACCACACTGATGTCACTATATACCTACCAGAATGACTTAAAATAAAAATAAAAATAAATTTTTAAAATAAAAAGTAGTGACAGCACCAAATACTGAATTGCTCATACATTAGTTGTAAGATAAAAATAAAACTAAAGTTACATTTACCTTATGACCCAGCAATTGTATTCTTGAGTATTTATCTCAGAGAACTTAAAACCGGTTCATACAACACCTGTACATGAATGTTTATGGTATATGTATTAATAATATTCCAAAACTGGAAAAATATCCAAATGTCCTTCAGTGGGTAAATGATTAAACAGACTGTTAGATTCATATCATGGAATACATCTCAATGATAAAAAGGCACGAGCTATTGATACAAGCAACAACCTGAATAAATCTTCAGATAATTAAGCTGAACAAAAGAAGACAATCCCCAAAATAACACATACTATTTGTATAAGTCCATTTATATAATATTTTTGAAATGACAAGATTATTGAAAAGGAGAGCAGGTAAGTTGCCTATCATTAAAGAAGGTGTATGGGCTGAAAACATCGGACATGCCTTCAGAAGAGCAACAGGAGAGCATGAGGTATCTTTGTCTTGACAGATAGGTTCTGTGTTAACTCTGTTAATGTCAGTATCCTTGTCAGGATATTTGACTATAGCTTTGCAAGATGTTACTCCTGTAGCAAATGAGGTAAAAATTACAATGAAATTGTTCTGTATTATTTCTTACAACTGCATACAAATTTACAGTTACCTCAAGATGTTTAATTCAAAAATTAAGGAAAAAGAAAAACATCAGACAAATAAATTTACTAGTCTCACATGTTTTTAAAAGTTTAATTCAATAAAAATGGCTTTGATGTTCCGCCCAACAGCCACACACAAACAATATCCTCTCATCAAAAGCTGATTTTTCATTGTGCAGGACAATTACACTGTGATAGATTGAATTTTTATTTCTCTAGATCCCTGGCTACAGAATTCAATGGTTTAGGACCTAAAATTTTAACAAATTATTTTCAGCCAGAATTTCTCCACCAGTAAAAATTATTTCTTTATTTTTTCAGCATCTGATTTGATAAAGCAAGATTTTCACCTTAGAGATGTAAATGTCAACATTTGTTTTGTGCAGTAGAACTTGTATCTATTAGTAATGAACAATACTTTTTTCCAGTAAGAACTATTATTCATATTAAGTTTTTTTGGAATATTTTCAAGGTAAATAAAACAATAAATAAAAAAGATATTTGAGTCAGTTGTAGATATGTGATATGGGGTTAGGGGAGATATTATAAAGTCATTCAGTATTGCTTTGTGCCACACATTCAAAATTACAGAAAAAGTAACCAGTGGTACCTATAATGAACATTTTAGACTTGTACAGCCTTCTCAGTCAAAAGAGCCCTCTCTTTCTATTCAAAGTAGGCCAGTCTGAAGAAGTAACACAGCAGCAGTACCATCTTACAAAGAAAATGTGCTCATGTCCCAAATATACATATATAAGCTTATCTTTTTTTCATTAATGTTTGTCATTTGTAGGAATTTCTTCCAAAGTGCTGCTTCTTCATTTGGGCTGCTGGAAGTTGTATAGTTGAAGTGGACACCTGACGGGACTTTGTTTCATAGGTATACTATTTTGACTCGTAACATAATGGGCTCTCGTGTAAAACAAGGAAAAAAATCCTTGGAAATAGAGTCATCATCTTAAAACTCCACCTAGCTTTGCAGGTCTCCTTTTTACCCAAGTGCATCAGAGCACTGAAAGGGGGATCTGACTTTCAATGAAAACATGTGAAACACTAATTATAGTATCCTGGGGAAAGCTCTTTGACTTCCCTTTAGTCTTTCTGTTATTTGCCTACTTTATGAAAACACTTTCCCCTTATTCACAATGGCAAACAGAGAAGTGGAATAAAGGCATGTTTGTTTTTTTGGATAAAGAGAGACCAGATTTTTTTTTCGAGAAAGCTTTCCTCATTTCAATTTGTTATTTCCATGATGAAACATTAGCATTTGGTCTGCTAGTGCTGGTTTCTAAAAAACTTCTACAATTAGCTTTATGAGAAGCTCCCAAACTAAAACTGCATTTACCGTGGTATTTTTGTCAACAGTCAAGATAGTATTATAAATTCATGTAAAATTATTATATTATATGGAAAACCACTAGGCATAAAGTCATAAACACAGTAATGATATAATTAATATTTCTTAATGTTTTTCTAATTTATAATGGAATATTCACTCCTTTTGGTGAGTTATTTTTTATTAACAAGAAAAAGCTATCTGAAAATTGGAATATTCATATTATCGTCTTTATATGTTAGAATTTTGAGTGCTTACATTATTTCTTTGAAGTTGTTCTAGAGATTTTTTTTTTACTGCCATTTTTTTTCTTTTAATTTTTTATTTTAAAGATGTGGGGTACAATTCAGGGTTAGGTATCCAAGTGTTCTTTATGCAGGTTCACTTGTTGTTGAGTTGTGCCCCTCCCTTCCCCTCCCCCAGTAGATTCCCACTATCCATTACTGCCAATCCCTCCTCCCAGTTTCCTGCTACTGTCAATCCTTTTTTATAGTATTACGATAATTGTTTAAGGTCTGCTAATGAGTGAGTACATGTTACTATCATTTTGAAGGATTAAAAAAATTTTCCTTTTAATTGCCTACCTATTATTTATTTAGAGTCAGAGTCTCACTCTGTCACCCAGACTGGAGGACAGTGATATGTTCACAGCCATCGCAGCCTCAACCCACAGGATTTAGGTGGTCCTTCTGCCTCAGCCTTTCAAGTAGCTGGAACTACAGGCACACACTACCACACCCAGTTACTTTTTTGATTTATTGTAGATACAAAGTCTTGCCAAGTTGCCCAGGCTTGTCTGGAGCCCCTGGGCTCAGGCAATCACCTTGCCTCTACCTCCCAAAGTGGTGGGATTACAGGCATGAGCAACTGTGCCTGGCTATCTACTTTTATTTATATTTTTCATCTTTTCTTTTTTGCTTTTTCTTTTTGTTAGCTATTCATGTTTGTTTATTATGAAGATGTGGGGTACAATTCAGGGTTAGGTACACAAACATTAATCATGCAGGTACCCTTGTTGATGAAGTATGCCCCTTTCTCCTCTAGCAATTTCTCTCAACTGCCAATCCCACCCCCTGGCCCCTGACAATTTTCCTCTACTGCCAATCGCTTTCTTATAGCACTATAATTGTTCAAGGTCAGCTTATGAGTTCTCTTTTCAAAGAGGTAGTATAGTAACAGCATTGTATTTTTCAGTTAGAGTTCAAAAAGCAAGAAAGTAAGACAGTTTTGCCCAAAAATGTAGGTTAAGACATACTACTGTAACTAAAAACAAAATATAATTCCATGTATCCTAGAGTTCAAAGTAAAAGAGAAAACTATATGAATTGGTTAAAGAATTATACTAGCTCACTATGGTAAAATAAAGTATAATACTCAGAATAATTTGTGATGTGAATGGACTAAAAATGATTACTTTTAATAAATGTTTTATGGAATCTGCAGACATATGCTCTTCATAGACAAGAACTTTTCTCATTTTATATTGCAGAAAACATATGTAAAATCTTTACTCAGAACTATGCTATGTCAGAAGCAGAACTAAAATTGGGAACATGACCCTGATCTTTCCATTCTCATCTCTTATCCTGTTGATTAGACATAGTCTAGCCATCTACTGTTCTATTTTGGAGAACTAGCACAACACCTTAAAGCTGAAAAAAATAAATGTTAGAATCATTGTAATAGCTAAGTCTTTTTGACCGCCAAGCAGAGGCTTATTTATCCAATTTGGCAATAACTGGCTGTGGTGAGATGGTTTAGGCACACTCAGGTAAAGGTCACCCATTTGCCTATGCCTAAAATTCTGTTCTAGGAAAAGAAACCCTTTTATTTCTTTATCAAAGTGATGCATGTAAAAGTAAATAGCTCTGGATAAAGTAGTGATTTGATTGGTTACTCATTAAAACTAAGAAAACTAAATGTAATTTGGGGGTGAGAGAAAAAAAAAGAGAGAAGTGTGCTTGTATGCTTCGTATCATAAAACACAAACTTCTGAATTATATCTTCAAAGGTTCTGCTTTATAGTGTTGAATGGGGTTCCAAAAGCTTTCATAAGTGACAAGCAAACTTCCTTGGTACCACTAAAATGGTTTGTCTATGCACGTCATGCAGCAAGGTCTCCAATGGAAAGAACACCCAGAAGCAAAGGCCATTTTGGCAACAGGATCCACAGGTGAAGATGAGTCTGACACACTCTGTAGTAACCAATCTAAGAAGTGTCAGTGTGCACAAGAAATATGAATTAGGGACTATTTTAAATAAAGCTTGTATACCATCTAGCATTCTTTTAAAATAGAAAATGTATTGAATCTACCCTATATATTTTCTTATCATGTGCCAGGCAATGTTCTAAGTGGTTTGTGTATTAACTTTTCCTTACAACAAGCTATGAACTAGCTACTAATTAATATCATCTTTGCCCTGCTGCAGCAAATAAGGAAACAGAAGCATAGAGAAGTTCCATTTCTTGCTCTGGCTCACAGTAAATGGAACATAGAGCCATACCATTTGGTCTCTAAAGTTGAACTCTTGACCACTGTATTATGAATGTGGCTTCTCAAATACCTTTAAAAGGAGAGAAATATTTTTGTTTAGTAAAGTATAATGTCATATATTATACTTTAGTAAAGTATAATGTCATATATCTTAATGTAACAAATCTAACAGATATTATTTTCATGATGTATTTTATTGTAGATTAAATGCCTTAGGAAAGCCTAAATTTGAGAGCTTCACATCATCTTTGTATATCCCTACAGGAGAAGCCATAAACTATTTTATAAGAAATTCATCATCATTCTATTAATGAGAACAAAAATGAAAAATAAAAAGAATGAAAATAAATGTAAAGGAAATGGAAGAGCTTAAAATATTCAGAAAAATGACTCAAAAAGCAACAAAAACTAATAAATAAAAATGGCCTAGTCACAAAATCAGCAAAGCAGAGACTGATAGACTCTCTTTTTGTCTTTTTGTTAAAAGCAATAAGTAGATAGACTAAAAGTAAAAGCCAAAAAGGGGGAAAAACTCAGCTGATAGGAGTGTTTTGAATGTGTACATTGAAATACAACTCTTCATATTGTTAAAGTTGCTCAAAGACTTTTGAGCTAGGTAAAAAATGTCAAGAACTTTAGATGGTTTTACCATATATTTTCCAAATCTATTATCAATTTTCATCACATTCAAATACTTGGCAATCTATGGTATAGGCTATTCTTAGTCATTAAATCTTTTGTATAAGGGAATTTACATATCTAATAAAATATATCTTAAGCTCTACATAATGTAAGAAGATTTTAGCAAGTTGCAAACTAATTTTTAAATTTTTAAAAATTTAAACACTTGATTCAAGATTAGTTTTTAAATATAAAAAAGTTGAAAATTTCTACTCCTCGATGCAGATTTGTTTTATCATTCAATAGCTGTAATGGAGGAGGAGAAAACCAGAAAGTAAATTGTGAAAGGATGAGGAAAGAAAAAAGTCGAACTATATACATATCATATGCATGCACACACACACGTGTGTGTATGTGTCATAAACCTTAGTTTATTTTTTTCAACTTGAAGTTATTGACTAATGGAATTTTTGGGGGGGTGCATAATTTAAAATTTCATTATAAAAATTAAAAATATAGTTTTTCAAATCTAAATAAAGTACTCTCAAGCTAATGTACACCTAAGAAAACATTTGTGTCTCTTCCTTTAAGTTGACCTTTTCATTTCATCCCTGAAAATGCCTTCTATCATCACTGTACCTAACAAAACCTACTCTAATTTCTCTTTTCAACAAAATGAAGTCTTAAATCCTTTTGGTCTTTAAAAGTTACAGAATAGTGCATATCTTCTCAGTCAGTGAAAACCAGCTTTATATTTTGAAAATAATAGTGGGTTTTAATAAAGAGATGGCAGATCTGAGGCACTGTGAGATTAATATTTTTCATCATATTTCAGTTATATTCTTATTACAACATAAGAAAATTATGTTATTAAATAAATATTATTATAACTATATGACTTACGAATATTAAAGTAAGAAAAAATCTCAAAACATTAAGGATTAAACTAACTTAAGTGTATCTGAGAGTCTTTTAGAATATTTCTTTTAGGAGACAAAAAAAGTCATTCTTTTGCTATCTTTCTTGAGGTCACTTAAAATTGTTTAATAAAGATAATTTTAAATCACAAACATTATACAAATCAAGATATTCATTTGAAAACAATTTCCATGAAGGCTAACATTGCAAACATACTTTTCTGTAAGATGGAGAACAAAACACTTCTTAGGAAAAGTATATTCTACTAACTTTTATATATTTTAAAATTCCAAAATATTTTCATTTAATTATTGAAGACAAAAATGGCAAGACTCTGGGAGGTGTAGGCTTGAGAAAGGTTGACTTTGAGCCATTCTGCACTTCATTGTCCTCCAATCAAGCAGTCAGGTTTCCTCACCACTAGAATTCACATTCTACTGATTATCATTTAAGTACATTAATTGGTTACACTGTAATTTCTGGCTAGACCCATATGAACAAAGAACTGTTACTGATGGCTCATTCACAGTTATATTCTCTTTTGTGTAGTTGGCTTAGAGATTCCCTCCAGATTTCTCTATCATCACCTACACAGCTCTCCCACTGGCTATAAAATACTGCAGCAGCTTGTAGGTAATTGATCAGACAAGTGAACTGTAAAATATTCATTTTCTACTTCAACAGCCAGATAAATCTCTTGGGAAGAGGATGAAAATATTGCTTATGCACATCAGGGTCGGTAGTGTAATAGCAAGGTTGCTGATAAGCAGGGATCCACTACAGAGCTGATACTTAATTCAGTGCCAGGCCAGAGACTGTGAGCATGCAGCCTCCACTACATGTGCCTGAAGTTACAAGTCTCATTATATACTGAACCTGAGGCATCAACATTAGCACCCTAGTCATGTTGCTCAAAGGATAGTGCTTCCTCTTTTAATTAATCAGGTTCATCTTGGCATAACATGCCAAATAGCCAATTAACACTTAGCTACTGTAACCAACATGCTAAACACTAAATTCCTAATAAAATGAGAGTGAGTAGAAGGTAGTTGTGCAAAGGATGATGGGAAAACATTTTGGCTGATTTTTTAAAAAATAGCACCTGTGTTGTTTGTTTTCCCCTTTAGTTTCTTTCCTCTCTGCCAACTTTTAAAATAACTGTCAAGCTACTTAATTGGAAGTTTGTAGAAGAAGATTGCACACGGGTTAGTTAAGCTACAGTAAGATGCAGTACATTATTTTAATCTTGCTCTGTGGTTGCAATAGTAAAACATGCTGAGAATTGTTCCTTGGTTTTGTCCTATGTTGTACTTGTAACCTCCTTTTTAAGGAGTTTCAATCAGTGGAAAGTAAACCTGAAACTGTTATTTTTTTACAATCATCACTTTCACCAAAGCCTTGATGTATTTTCTTCTCCTGTTCCTTAATGGAATCTTGGACAGACTCTAAAAGCAGTACAGACACTGTAGTCATTAAAACTTATTGCACCTTGTAACTTAAATTTGTAATCTTGGATTTATACTCATCTATTCCCCTTTCTGTAGCAAAAGCTTGGGCCCTGTTGTTCTCTTTGGAAGCTTGGCTTCTCCAGGGTGGTTGCAGGGAGAAGGAGAAAGAAGAAAATAGTTACTTTTAACTGGTCACAGTTGTACCCCTCCCACCATTGAATGTCACTATTTCTTGGACTTAGATGAGATACTGACACTCTTTTAGGGAAGAAAAAAAAAAAAAATATATATATATATATATACATACACACACACACACACACACACACACACACATTCTCTCCTAAAAACAGGCCCCTGAAACAAACTGAAGTTAATTAACATGTATATTTCATAGACACATGCACATGTAGATATATATGCATGGAAAATACCCAGGGAATGAGGAATTCTCAGAGATTTGTCTTTGGATTTCAGCTTAAATAGCCTCTTCAAAAAAGGACAGCAAATTTTTAGAGAAATGACAAGACAAAGGAAAAAATACTTTGAGTATCTAGGGACAGCATGTTGTGGAAAGATAAACAAATGATAGACTAAGGTTAGTTTTAAAAAATGGCAGTGAAGCTTGTTGCTATATATCCTTCTAGTGCCATCCCCAGGTGGATAAAGATAAATTATCTTCAGTGCTTAACCTTTGTCTTCCTTGGAAGAGAGAGAAGGTGGGACAACTTGTCTTTGTATATGTGTACTCTGCTTTTAGACACATAGAGGATTGAGAGCTTTTTTCCTGCATCTGCTTCTTCTCAATTGACTTCATCAAAAAATGATCCTTATGATAAAGAGATATATTTTGAAGTAGCGTATTTTGGTTTCCCACACTCTTTTCCTGGCCAGTGTTTAAAGGATGCTTCTCAGAGGAACATCTCAGTGAGCTCTTTGGGGAGCCTGTGGAATCTCTATACTCTTCACTTCTGGGTTGCAGGAGGTTCAGCTGTGACTCTGCCCCTTCACCTTCCAGTTTTTTATTCATCTCCTGCTTAAGCACATGTCTTCCCACCTTCCTGGAATGGAATACCAGCAAGATGGAAAATTCCTTTGATGGTGTCCACTTGACTTTTAAGGGGAATCTCAGGCACTCCTCTCTTTACCACATGACAAGAAGTGAGAAGCCCTCACCACCTTTTCTCTCTGACCTGGCACCTCTTTCCTATTCTCTTCTCCCCTGCTCAAGCAGGTATAGGGTTTGCATGCCTAAGCAGACACCCAGGTAGAATGTGTACCTCTCCTTATGGCAAGCTCTTCTAAGATCCTTGCTCTTCAAGTCATCTTCTTAAAACCTCTACCCTCTGTTGCCTTGAGATGGAAAGGAACACTCTCCTGTTGCCCATACACAGAGTCATGAGTTAAGCTAGACTCTTGTTTAGCAAGAACCCTCATGGCTGTACACTTGTAGTGGGGGTGAGAGGTCTCTTGAGTTCTTAATGCACTGTGAAAAATGTGCATCTTAATTTGAGGTAGGAAAAAGTAGCTTGTGGTGTCCTTTTTTTGTTTCGTTTTGTTTGGGTTTGATATTATTATTTTAGTTCAGAGCCCTGATAATTCTGGGATAACAAGAAAAATTCTACTCTCTCTTCTGTTATATATGTGATCTGTGCTAAGAAGCTTAATGGAAAACCAAAAAACAATCAGAAAATGTCTGCATTCTCTTCCACTTGGCTTTATTCTCTAAGCAAAGGAAAATTGGAAAGATAGTTAAAAACAAGTACTTCATGTTTAAAATTGTAACTGGCAGAGGAGAAGGATCAGAGAATGTGAATGTTCTCCTTGGAAATGGAATGCTTTCTCACCACCTCTTTCTCTCTTTTTACATGAGTTTCAGAGTTTGGCTTCAGTACATTCTACATGTATCCACACACCTTTTGTTTTTTTCCCCTTTGTCTCTGGTTTATACCACCTTTGTACTTGTGGATCCAGTGACTGTTGGAGAAAAAAGCATTTCTACCTATTCTATTGCTGGCAGGCCAGCTCTATGTCTGAGGAACACATCATTAACAGCCAACTGATCTTATTTTTAGTGCCATGTATTGTTACCAAATTCAACATTGCTGCAACAAAGAATCAATGAATTGATGAGCAGATGACTGTAGTTTCCATGTCCTTCCTAGTAAAGAATATCAAAGCCAGGCTATTGAAGAAAATATCCCACATTACTTGAGCATAACCATAGTGAAGGGAAGATGGATACAGCACTAACAGCCGGCTGAATCTGCTGAAAGGTGATCTACATTTCCTTCTAGAAGCATTTTTTAATGTGTCACTTTTATAATTATAAAAATGTTATATTGATAAATATATTTTTGAAGACAATAAGGTCTAAATTGTATAAAACCACATGTACCAAAGAGAAGGCACTAAAACACTAGCACTTGCCTGTTTCAAACAGAAGCCATACATGTACTTTTTTCCTGTTTTTAATTTATTTTCCAATTATTCAATAATGAACATGCAGATATTTTCTATGAGAAAACCAATTATTATTAAAATTAATTTTGATGTACCTTTTGATGTAAATAAAATGTGGTTAATTTTGCAGCTCTATTGAGGGGCAAATTGTCAACTTAAGATATATTTTGGAGTAAAAGATTGTCAACATCATGTAGTCAACAGAGGCATGATCGACTGGGGAAGAAAATTGAACACCACAGGTTTTTAATGCTACAGCAAATATATTAGATACAACACAAGAGATTAGCAAATACTAGAGATGCAACAATTATACTATAAATAGAAAGTAAATAAAAGTTTCTTAGAGCAGAACAGTTACTCAGTTGTAAATCTAAGCTGTATATTTGCTCTTATATATTGTCTTTTGATCATTTGGAATAAATTCCAGAAACAGTAACTAAAACCATTCAACATGATGAAGGTTGGGGTTTAGGGTTGTGTGTCCTTAAACCCATGAATTACTACTTCACATGTCACAAAAGTATTCTCATGTATTCATCTCAAAGTTTTAAAATTTGTTTGTTCGTCTCTATTTACTTGTTTAATCATCCTGTGATGTATTGTAAGAATCAAATTCTGACTTTTCTATATAATAACTAATCTTTCTTTCTCTCCTTTCCCCCCACCCTTGATTTCTTTTTCTTTCTTTCAAGACTTAAATATACCCTTTGAGGATGAGCTTGGAAATCATAGAACCACTATGTCTCTTGAAATTAATTTCCTTTCCATTTACACAATTTTTTGAAGAATAGCCTTGAAACAAGACACTATTTTAATTCCTTCTATCATTTTCAAGTCCTGATTATTGCTGCACATTTACTTTTTAATATTTTAGTGAAATATTTAAGGCATAAAAAATGCAAATAATAATACAAATATTCATTTTTTCACATTCTAGCTTAAAAAATATAAAAAGTTATCAGCATAATTAAAACTCTCTTCTTTTTTTTCTTGTCACCTTCCATTTCTTTCCTCTTAGTAGAAAAAATTATGGCAAATCTGGTGTTGATATTCCTATGAATTTTATTATACTTTTACTACATATTTCTATATTCCTAAGCAATATATGTTATCAGATGTAGGGGAGAAAAGAATTCTTTCCCATCACATGGTCCATGGCCTAGGCACCTATAGTAAAAGATAGATTAACAAGAAAAAAGGATACAAATAAATTTAATGTATGTGACACAGAAGACTTCAGAAATGAAGACCCAAAGAAACAGAGAAATCTGTATTTTTATCCTTAGTTTTTATAAAGAGTAGGCAGTCATGGAGAAGTATGATTGGACCAAGTGGTGTGATCTAATGGTGATAAACTCATTAAGACCTGTTTGTTCAGATTCTTCTCTGTGTCCCTGGTGCCTTCTGAGATGAGGACATTCCATTCTTCCAAGTATAGAGAGGGCACTTATGGAAGGAAGGCCTTATGACCTACTTCAGGAGAAGGTCAGCTAGATTTTATGGGAGGTTTCAGGGAAAAGAGGTAAAAAGAAGTTAAGAGAAATCTTCCTGCTTCTGCTATATTCTGAAATGCCAAGGTAACATATTTTGGGGTTGCATGTCCTTAAATCCACGAATTATTACTTCACACATCACAAAAATATTCTCATGTATTCATCTCAAAGTTTTAAAATTAGTTTGTTCTCTATTTACTTGTTTAATCATCCTGAGATGTATTGTAAGAATCAAATTCTGACTTTTCTATGTAATAACTAATCTTTCTTTCTCTCCCTTCCTCACACCCTCCCTTTCTTTTTCTTTCTTTCAACAGATCTCATTGTGTCACCCAGGCTGGAGTACAGTGATGTGATCACAGCTCACTATAACTTCGAACTTCTGAACTCAAATGATCTTCTCACCTTGGCCTCCCTAAGTGCTGGGATTACAGGAGAGAGCCACCAGGACCAGTCTCTCACTATTTCTATTCTGGGCAGATCTGTATGACTGTTTCTAGTAATCTATATTATAGTCCATCTTTATCATGTCTTAAATTCCCATACATCTATGTGTCTGTTTCTGAACTCTTCATTTTGTTGCTCTTGGAAGTTTTTTAATGTCATGCACATGTAGAAATCTATACTATTTTTACTGGTGCCTGAAGAATACCACTGAGGGGGAACCCACAGTCAGATTACTTTGGTAACATGGGGCTCCCCTTAAGAGTCCTGATGTTTCAGGGAATCAGAATCTTGAAGGATACATAACCTATTCATGGCAGAGCAGCTGGAATGTTTACTCTACATTGGGTTGCTTGTCTGTTGGTCTGCACTAATGCCACATCACACTTTATTAAATGTTACGACTTGCTATTTACTAAGGCAGATCATTATATTCTTTTTTCTTCAACATTTAAAGCCTTTAGAATTACATTTTATAAAATTAGCTTGTCAATGTTCCTTGAAAGTTCTAATAGTATTTTCTTGCATTTTATGAAAATTAAACATCAGTTTAGGAAAAATGAATATCTTGATTCTATTCAGTTCTCAATTTCATTACATGGTAGAATTTTCCATTTATTTAGACCTCTTAAATCTGTTAGTAAAGATTAATATACTTTTTCTCCATAAATACTAAGCATATCATTTTTAATAAATGTGTTTCTAAGTAATGTTTTTGAATGCCATCTTTGTTTTTTAATTTCATTTTATCTTTTACAATTATTTTCTAACACTGTAATCCTTTGCAAAAACAATACAGAGATTTGCTTCAAATCTAATGATTTGCTTTGAAAATTTTTTTGGAATTCTGGTAAGATGGTGATGGCATAGGTAGGACAGTGAGATTCTCTGAAAGTGAGTTCCCAAAAAGACTCTTACTTTCTTTCTCCCACACTCCCTGTCCACTGCCAGCTGCACTGGTCCGAGGCCTGGAGACCCTCGGTCCCACACAAGGCTGGCTATTGCAGCCCCTTGGCTGCTGGTGCTCCACCATAGGCAGCCCCAGGCCCCAGTCATATGAAGATCTCAGCTCCCTTACTGGCTACAACATCTAACCCAGCCCCAAGCCACTGGCTGCTGCCTGTGGAGGCCCTTGGATACCGCCTTGTGGAGATCTGGGTTCCCTTGCTGGCCACACTGACCTGCCTGGCACTCAGCCGCTTCCAGCTCCCTTTCTGAATAGGCACCCAGCCCAGTGGGCCCAGTGCTTGCTCCTCAGAGTTCCAGCTCCCTACCCTGGGTTCTGGGCCCCTGCCCATCCTATGTCAAGCCTCCATCACCCAGAGAGGCTCTAGTCACCTGCCCCTCAGAGATACCAGCTCCATTCCTGGCTGAAATGTCCTGGTCAGGACCCAAAGCCGCTGTCACTGCTTACCACCTGCCCTTTGGAGCTCTGGTCCCTGCTCTGGCTGAGGCACCCAGTGTGGGACCCCGTGGTTGTGTAAGGGAATAGAATATCTTAAGGAGGTGCTAGTCAGCCACTCTCAGCTCTCAGCTCCAGAAGAGGGAATTCCCAGCTCCCTCCTCCACCCCAGGCCACTGTTGCACACCAGATCTAGCACCCAGCTATGTTGCTGATCCCTGGTGCCCGACACTGGAGACATACCACCACAACGCATCATAGTGGATCACCCATGGGCACAGAAGAGTGGAGAAAAAGGATGGGTGGAGAGAAAGGATCCACGAAAGAGGAGCTGCCCACCTCAGCCATTTTCCAGGCAGAGATTTGCATTGCACCACTCATCTATGAGCAGCCTCCACCTTGGTTTCTAAGGTAACATTGCTAAACAGGAGACAGAAGGCCCTCTCCTACACTGAATCAGATACAGAAACTCAGCCCTGTCACAGACCTCTCAGGCAGCAAGCCAAGGGAACCAACCCAAGCTTGGAGTAAATCTATCTGCCTGCAATGAAAGCAAAGCAGGGAGGCTAGAGATCAGAGCTGAAGAGACTTGAGACGCTCAGGAAAGATTCCAGAGCTAGTCTGGTTTCTTATTTTGATTTTTGATTTTATTGTTTTGACTGTTTTGCTCACTTTGTTTGCTTTTTGATTTAGACTACCTGTTTGTATTGGGGAAAAATGCATCAAAAGGCATGATTTTATTGGACTGTCTTTGTGTGATTACTGGTATGCTTTAGGGAATTTTGTTTGTGTGTCTGTTTTTCACTCTTTTCTGGCCATGTATCCCTCTTTCATTCGTTAGTTGGTATGTATGTCTGTTTCCCTCTCACTCTTCTCAGTCTCTAACTTCCTCTTGACCACCCTTCTTCCATTATTTTCTTTTTTTTACCTCCTTTTGTTCCAGAGAGCAAACATAAACCCTGCTGCATGGACAGATTGTAAGGCAGTGGGAAATGAGTTTCAGTGTCCCATACACCTGTTGGTGGATACTTGGATCTGCAGATAGATTCTGAATTGCAGCTTCCCCCTAAATTAAAACTCAAAACTGCAAAAAGTACAGCCCCCAACCCACAGTCCAACCTCAAAAGTGAACAAAGCCAGAGGACCCTCATAAGGAAGAACAGGAGATTGAACAAAAGAAGTAAAAGCAACCCCATCTTCCCTGAAAAACAGAATTAAAGAAGGGGAGAGAGAAAAATCTGCACAAATGAAGAAAAACCAAAAGAAGAATATGGGTCTCTCCCAGACCCCTAGGAGGGCAGACACAGAAAACTGACTTCAGAATGCAAACAATGAAGAGCCTCTAGAATGACTGGTCTCAAACTACAAACCTAGATATCAAGACATTAATGGAGAGATTAAAAAGAAATGAGGAGAGACAAGAAGAAACTAGGAAGGAGTTGATAACTGAGATAACAGTGGTAAAGAATACCATGAATGAAATAAATAACAAACTGATGAGCATGGAAAGCAGAATTAGCCAAGCAGAAGAAAGAATCTCAGAGTTTGAGAACCAAAATATAGAACTAATCCAAACTGTCAAAAACATAGAAAAGAAGCTTAAAAAGACAGAACAAAACCTTCAAGAGATGAGCGATTACTACAAAAGACCAAACCTAAGAGTAATTGTACTTCCTGGAACAGAAAGAGAGACAGAGGCCTCCTTGAAACTAACATTTCATGAGATTATTGAAGAAAACTTCCCTCATCTCATCAGTGATGTGAAAATTCAAACATAAGAGATTCAGAGGACCCCTGCAAGACAACAAATGAGAAGACCAACTCCCAGACACATAATAATTCACCTAAACAAAGTAGTTATAAAAGAAAAAATCCTAAAGGCAGCAAGAGAAAAAGGCCAGATCACCTACCATGGAAGACCAATTAGAACAGCAGCAGATTTATCTACAGAAACCCTGCAGGTTAAGAGAGCTTGGAGCCCTATCTTGAAAGTTCTAAAAGATAAACAATTTCAACCAAGAATAACCTACCCAACCAAGCTAAGCTTAATCAGTGAGGGAGAATTAAAATCTTTCACAGATAACCAGTCCCTAAGAACTTATGCTGCCACCAGACCACCTTTACAAGAAACATTTAATGGAGTACTAAACACAGAAGAAAAGGAAAAAGAACAACAATGTTCTAACAGTGTTCTTGACAAGAGTACAGGAGAAAGAGTAAAACACACTTGAACTAATCCCAAAACCAAAAGAAAGACAACAAAGAGGAACAACAACAACAACTCCATAAGAATCTTATGATAGGGATCAGCTCTCACATTTCAATAATTAGCCTGAATATGAATGGACTAAATGCACCAATGAAAAGACACAAAATGGCAAAAAGGATAAAATATCACCAGGCAACAATATATTGCCTTCAAGAGTCCCATCTTACTAGAAAGGAAACTCACAGTCTCAAAGTAAGAGAATGGGAAACAAATTTTAAGGCAAATGGAACACAAAAGAAAGGAGGAGTCGCAGTCCTAATTTCAGACAAAATACCATTTAAGCTATCAAAAATTTAAGAAGATACAGAAGGTCACTACATAATGATAAAAGGATCACTCCATCAACAAGAAATATCTATCCTAAACATATATGCACCCAACATAGGAGCGCCAACTTTCATAAAGCAGCATCGAGGAAACTCAAAAAAGATATTGACTCTAACACTATCATAGCTGGGGACTTTAATACCCTACTCACAACTCTAGACAGATCATCAGGACAAAAAATCAGCAAAGAGATCCAGAACCTCAATGTGACTCTTGACCAAATGGACTTAATTGATACCTACAGAACACTCCACCCAATGACCACAGAATATACATTCTACTCATCACCAAATGGAACATGCTGTAAGATTGACCACATCCTTGGCCATAAATCAAGCATAAACAAATTTCAAAAGATCAAAATTTTGTCATGCACCTTCTCAGACCATAGTAGAATAAAAATCAACACCTACACCAACAAGGTTCACCCCAAACTCAAAAAGACATGGACACTAAATAGTATGATGCTAAACAACTCCTGGGTCAATGATGAAATCAAAACAGAGATTAAAAGATTCCTGGAAACAAATGAAAATGAAGAAACTTCTAACCAAAATCTCTGGGACACCATGAAAGCTGTAGTAAGAGAGGAATTCATATCTCTACAAATGCACATGAAGAAAATGGAAGGATTGCAAATTAACAGCCTAACAAGTCACCTTAGGAAGCTGGAAAAGCAAGACCACCAAAACCCTAACTGAAGCAGAAGAATCCAGATCACCAAAATAAAAACCCAAATCTGGAACATAGAAGACAAAAAGATAATACAAAAAAATCAATGATACAAAAAGCTGGTTCTTTGAAAGGATAAACAAGATTGATGGTCCCTTAGCTAGACTGACCAAGAAAAAAAGAGAAAAAGCCCAAATAAATACAATCAGAAACACAAAAGATGAAGTCACATTTGACCCTGAAGAAATAAAAAACATCATTAGAGACTACTATGTACACTTGTATGGAAACAAACTTGAAAACCTTAAGAAAATAGAAGACTTTCTGACATCACACAACCTGCCTAGGTTGAAAAAAGAAGAAATAGAGACCCTAAATAGACCGATAACAATCAAGAAAATTGACTATGTAATAAGTAAACTACCTACAAAAAAAAAAAAAAAAAAAAAAAAAAAAGCCCTGGACCAGTTGGCTTTCCAACAGAATTCTATAAGACATTTAAGGAGGAATTGATACCAATCCTACTGAAAGTATTCTGGGTTATAGAGGAAGATGGAACCCTCCCCAAATCATTTTATGAAGCTAACATCACATTGATACACAAGCCAGGTAAAGACCCAACAAAGAAAGAGAACTACAGGTCAATATCTTTTATGAACACAGATGCCAAAATTCTCAACAAGATCCTAGCACTGAATTCAACAACACATCTCAAAAATCATCCATCGTGACCAAGTAGGCTTCATCCCAGGGACACAAGGCTGGTTCATCATTCACAAAACAATAAATGTAATTAAATACATCAACAGATGTCAGAACAAAAACCACATGATTATATCATTAGATGCAGAAAAAGCTTTTGATAAAATCCAGCACCCCTTCTTGTTAAAAACCCTCGAACATCTAGGCATACATGGAACATACCTCAAAATAATAAAAGCCATCTATGAGAACCCACAGCTAGCATACTACTAAACAGACAAAAATTGGAACCATTTCCCCTGAAAACTGGAACAAGACAAGGATGCCCACTCTCTCCCCTCCAGTTCAATATAGTATTGGAAGTCCTGGCTATAGCAATCAGAAAAGAGAAGGCAATCAGGGGTATCCAAATAGGAAAAGAGGAAGTCAACTTAACTCTCTTTGCAGACGACATGATTGTGTACCTTGAAAACCCAAGAGAATCTGTCAATAGTCTCTTTGCACTGATAAGGGACTTTGGCAAAGTCTCAGGATATAAAATAAATGTGCAAAAGATAATCGCATTTCTTTACACCAACAATAATCAAACAGAAACCCAAATAAAAAGCACAATTCCATTCACAATAGCCTCAAAAAAGTGAAATACCTTGGCATCTTCCTAACCAGAGATGTGAAAGACCTTTACAATGAAAATACAAAACATTGCCAAAGAAATCAAAGATGACACACACAAGTGGAAAAATATCCCATGCTCAAGGATTGGAAGAATCAACATTGTGAAGATGTCCATCTTAACTAAGGCAATCTACATATTTAATGCAATACCCTTCAAATTACCAGCAATATTCTTCTCAGAGCTAGATAAAACAATACAGGAATTCATATGGAAACACAAATGAGCAAGAATAGCCCGAACAATCCTCAGCAAAAACAAACAAACAACAAAAAGCTGGTGGTGTCACATTACCAGACCTCAAAATTTACTATAAGCCTACAATAATCAAAACAGCTTGGTATTGGTACAGGAACAGGCATATAGACCAATGGAATAGAATTGAGATTCCAGAAGCTAAACCTCAGTTTCTCAACCAACTCATCTTCGACAAAGTCTCCACAACCTACCACTGGGGAGAGGAGAACCTATTCAGTAAATGGTGCTGGGAAAACTGGTTGACCACATGCAGAAGATTCAAACAAGATCCCTATCTATCTCCATACACAAAAATTAACTCTAAATGGATCAGAGACCTAAATGTAAAACCTCAAACCATGAGAACCTTAGAAAATGCAGGACTCACCCTTATGGAAATTGGAACTGGCATCCAATTCCCGAACAAAACCCAAAATCCATGGGCCATAAGAGATAAGATAAACAAGTGGGACCTCATTAAACTGACAAGCTTCTGCAAACCCAAAGAAACCATCAAGAGAGCAG
>NW_007260555.1:413361-419868 GCF_000164805.1 Carlito syrichta | reverse complement strand
AACTCAAATGTGCTGAAAAGAAAAAAACAAGCAACCCCATTACAAAGTGGGCAAAAGATATGAACAGATACTTCTCAAAAGAAGGTATATGAGTGGCCACCAGACACATGAAGAAATATTCAACCTCACTAATCATCAAGGAGATGCAAATTAAAAGTACACTAAGATACTACCTAACTCCAGTCAGAATGGCCATTATCATCACTCAAAAATTAACAGATGCTGGAGAGGATGTGGTGAAAAGGGAACACTACTACACTATTGGTGGGAATGTAAACTAGTGCAACCTCTGTGGAAAGCAGTGTGGCGATCCTAAAAGCTCTAAATATCGACCTCCCATATGACCCTGCAATACCCTTACTGGGAATATACCCTGAAGAACTCAAATCACTTTATAAAAAAGATACCTGCACATGTATGTTTATTGCAGCATTGTTCACAATAGCAGGAACATGGGACCAACCATGTTGTCCATCAAAAGAGTACTGGTTTAAAAGAATGTGGTACATATACACAATGGAATACTATGCAGCCATAAAAAAGAACAAAATTATGAATTTTGCAGCAACCTGGATGGAATTGGAGTTTGTAATACTGAGTGATCTCTCACAGAAACAAAGATCCGAGTATCACATGTTGTCATTCATAAGTGGACCTTGAACATCTATAGTAATACTATAAGAAAAGGATTGACAGTGGCAGGAAACTATGGGGATGCAGGTGGGGGGAAGGGAGGTGGGATTAACTGTAGCCAATATCTGTCTGGGGATGGGGGACACCCCTTATCAACAAGGGTGCCTGAATGATGCATATTTGTATACCTAACCCTTAACTGTACCCCACAATTTTAAAATAAAAAATATATTAAAAAAAAGAAAATTATTTTGAGTGTTTTAAATAAACAATGCAATGGGTTATATGGTTGTGTCCTCCCCAAATTCATATGTTGAAATCCTATCCTATAAGATGATGATATTAGAAGGTGGAGACTTTACGTAGCGATTAGGTAATGAGGAACAGTTTTCATGAATAGAATTAGTGTCTCTAAAAAAGAAAGTTCAGAGAGTTCTTTCATACCTTTCATTGCATGAGGACACAGTCAGAAGTCTGTAGTCTGCAACCCAAAAGAAAACCTTCGCCAGACCCCAATATGTAAGTATCTTGACTTGAAACTTTCTAGTCTACAGAAACTGTGGGAAAAAAAAAAAAATTCTGTCATTTATAAGCCACCCAGTGTACGATGTTTTGTTATAGCAGCCCAAGCATACACAATTAGGTCATCTTCAAATAATAAAAATTTTGTTTGTTTTATTCCAATTCTTACTCCTTTAATTTAAATTTCTTAACATAGTACATTGCTCATGACCTATAGTACAGTACTAAATAGCAGTCATCAACATCTTTCTCCTGATTTTAAAGTAAAGACTCTTATCAATTATCCATTAATTATTTTGTTTGCCTAATTCTCTTTCCTCTTCCTCTATTTCTTCTTTCTCTTCCTCTTCTTGTAGATATCTTTATTAGTAAAGACTTTTTTTCTACCCTTAATTGGTTAAGAATTTTTGCTGCCATGGGTGTTGTGGTGCACTGAATTATTATTGTTTTCTATCTAGATAAACATAATTGTCTCTGATGATCTGGTAATATGACAAAATACATTAATAATATTGTATTGTTCATGTCATTAAGAATAAAATATGAATTTATGTGAAATAAGGTATGTAATGAAGTTAAAGAATTAGAATTACATTCTAAACTTCACCAGTGTTATTTTACTGTGGATTTGATTGCCAGCATAAAATAGTCTTTTTAAACTAAAGCATTATAACTGTTCACTTATGATACTTGAAGCAAGGGAAATTAAAAATAGGAATTTTTAGCATAATTTCTCTGTCTTTAAGCATAGAATAAGGTAAAATATGATGTATTTAATATGCATTAATTACTATATCTTTTCTGCCATTCTTTTCATTGATGATACTAATGTAAAGCAGAAAAGACTCTTTTCTAAAATGTGCAAATTTCTAATGGGAACAGAGATTTTTTTTTTAATGTCTTTGTAACAGATACAAGACTTTGCCTGAGGGTGCTCTTTGAAAAATGAGAAACATTAAAATAGTATAAAGGAAAGAAAGATTCTTCTTTCTCAACCTGTCTATATTTGTACTTTAAAAAAAGTTTGAAAACAATTTCATTATTTTCAGTTATAATCAATGTACTTTTAAATTCAGCACAAATAAATAAAATGCAGGTAAAGTCAAATATTCAAATTAATTTAAGAAATCTACATTTTAAATAAAAATATCCAACATATAGTTTTACAAGAGGCCCGAAACTACCCTGTCCCCACTACTATTGACTCCTAACCTGTTTTAGGTTATGGTTTGTAACAGAGGTCCAAGTTCACCAAGTTACCATCACATTCTCATCTTTATATGCCTCTGGGTTTTGAGCTGTCTTATCTGACTATGGTTCCTCCCTTCCAATGTGCTTTTGGATTCCTTGTTTTATGGCAAGCACATTTTCATACAGTTTTAACCTACCGTATTGATAATATTCTAATTGTATCTCATGATTTTGATGGAAACTTGACTTTCCCTGAAGATATCTCTTTCTGGCGGAATTCTTGAGAACATGTGACTCAGTGTTCATTAATTACTTTACAAGTGTGTTTTAAATCCCTATGTTACACCTATCTCACTTTCCTTCACTTGTGAGTAAAGATCTCTGATCATTTGAGATTCATGTCCTGTGGTTGCATATACTGTGCCATCCTGGTTGCTGTACTTGATCTCCAATTTCTATCATGTTCTTCATTCACTAAAGGCTTTGGCAGTTGCTCCAAAACTGTTATCCTTGCTCCCTATCTCAATGTAGCTTGAGGTGACAGAACTGTTCCTGTATATGACCTGCCTAAAATCTAGATGATCAATTCTTTTTTTTAATTCCCTTGAAATTCTATAAACTTCCTTCACCCCCTTAACCAAAAGGTGCCCCATCAATGAAACTTATAATCAGAGAAATCAGAGAATTAAAAAGAATTATTTGACTTTACTCAAATCTTTGATTTTACTCAACTATCCAAATCATTTCCTCTTTCAGTCTTAATGTTTTTTAAAAAGTTGTTTATTAAACTAATTCAGTAAATTAGTAAATGTTCATTGGCAATACATAATAATTTGATTTGCTTCTAATAAGATAGTAGAAATAGACTATGACTATCTATTAAATTTGTCAATGCATTTTTTTCTAGACTTTTACTCCTCTTAAGATATTTTTGGCCATGAAATCTTTACAGATTGTTTTTGAAAATATTCTCACTCATTCTAACTTGTTCTGAAGTAGTGAATGCTTCTCCTAAATGACATACCATGATTAATTGTATCTACTTCTAATGATAAGCAAAAATAATATTTGGATTAGAACAATTTCTTTAGCCCTATTCATTTGAAAAATAATTTTTCATTTTCAAAAGTCAAATAATAAATTCATTGACCAATAGCTTATTTGTAGACACTTTAACCCATTTTTCAAAGTTTTAATAATCTCCAGTGATTTCCAAATCACAAATAATGACAAACGGTATGATACATCAAAACATTTTAAACAAACTCCATAGCTGTTGCATGCTACAATTGAAATTTCACCCTGTTTAAGTAAGTTTGACAATGTGGAGGAGAGCTAGAATTCACAGATTTTCTACCACAATAGTCATATGAGCTAATCAATTATAAACTGATACAATTCCATGGATACTGACAGAAGACATAAGGCTCCTGGGCCATAGACAAAATAATTTCTTATTCACAGCAATAGCAGTAGGTGAGTAATATTACTATAATGGTTTCCTAAAAGCCAGATTCTACATAGCAATGTGAAGAGTCAGGTGAATCTGCTCCTGCAGTGAATAAACTGCAGGATAGAAATTCTGAACTTAAGCAATTTACCACTTACAAAGCAAGCAGTGAGTTTACATATTCTTTGTCCATGGGATAACAGGAGCAATGAATGCTAATTTAATGCCTTCCTGTGGTGCATTACTTGTCAAAATTGCCAGCTGATTAAGCAATCCTGTTTTCCACATTATTTATTTAGTACTTTATTGTGGCCTACTTTAATTATACTGAATGATCAGTCTTACTTTTGGTATTATTTTATTCAATTAAATTTGGCAATTCTGATCAGAATATGACCTGGGATAAATTGTCAAAATAATAACTTATATGTATGAAACTTTGTAATTTTACAGCGTAATTTCATAATTTTTCAGTGTTCATTTTTCAACTTTGACACTTGAGATGTCTGAATTTGTTTCTTTGTCTAACACTTTCAGTAATTGTTGTTCTCTAACACATATTTGTTGAGTAACTTACTGAGTACTCATGGTATAAATTTTGAAAGACTGAACTCTACTTAAAGTAAATAAATAGTGTCTCCTCAAAATTATATTCTATATTCTCTTGATATTTAGCACGTGTATATAAAAAGTCTTAACATTCTTGAATGATATGATTTTTACTCTATCTATTCCTCACGTTCCATATATGTTTCTTGTCTATCATCTCTAGCACCTATCTATTTTTATTTCTTAACTGGGAATATTAAGATATTTTCAAGACCAACTATAAGAAGATATCTGGTATCCTAAAATTATAAAGAAAATAAATGCATCATAAAAAGGTCTATGATGTTTTGGACTACGATTGAAGTATTATGATGTCCTTAAACAAGAGAGTGACTATTTGGAGACCTAGAGTCCATTCATCTGTTTTCACATGTAATACTTTATTTGAATATTCCTCGGTGTTTACAATGCCAAGTTAACTTCCACATGCAAATCCCGAGTTCCTATAGAATTTGGATGCAATTATTTTTCCTTTTAGGAATTTTCCTTTGATTGCAATTTTAAATATTTGGGTTTTTTTTCATATTTTCTAGACTCCAATTCAATGGATGGTCTATCATCTTTGACTGTCCTCTATTTCTCCTATAGCTGTCACTTTTTGGTTCTTTATACTTTTTTATTTATGTCGCATTTATTATCCTAGCAGTGTCTTTTCTTTTTCTCAGTGTCACTAATTCATTTTGAGTTAAATCTGTTCTGCTATGTATAACATAATTTAGTCTCCATTTTTGGCAGAATTCTGAATTTTTCTAAATTTGTCACTTTTTGATGGGGTTGCAATTAGGTTCAAATTTTGGAATTTTATTTAAACATTTTTTAATGTACTCAAATACTTATTATATTTAATAACATTCATTTTGATGACATTTTAACTTTTCGTTTCATTTTTTAAAATTTTGAACAAAATTTTTAATGGTTTCTTTGTCTGGAATTTGTCCTATCATTTTCTGTTTACTTTTAAATAAATTAATACATTACACATATGCCAAAGGTGAAGTACTTGGGTGGCTTACTAAATTTCTTAGTTCAGAAATGCCATCATTATATGGTACAGTAAAATGGAATTTTTAAAAAATATTTTTGTGTGGAAGCATAAATTTTGTGTAGATTGTTGTTGTTTTATCTATTTACTTATCTAATTTTAAAGATGTGGTGTACAATTCAGGATTAGGTATATAAATGGTCATTTTACAGGTAAAGTTTGGGCCTTTACCCTTTGGTCCCCACTTTGCCTGGTTTGAGAACAGGTACACTTATTGATATTGCGACCCTCCCTGGGAAGTTCTTTCATCTGCTAAAGTACCTATATGTAAATCCTAGAGTTAACCTCATACTTAATAGTGAGACTATATGCTTTTCTGCTAAGCAAAAGACAAGAATGTCCTTTCTCGCCACTTTTATTTAACAGTGAAATTGAAGTTCTTGTCTGCTCCATAAGGTAGCAAGCAGAAATAAAAGGCTCCCAATTGAAAAGGAAGATAAAAAACTGTCTTGATTTATAGATGACATGATAGTCTGTAGAAAATCTTATGGAATCTAAAAACAAATTTCTGGAAATAATGAGTGAATTTACCAAGTTTACAGTATGCATGATCACTGTACAAAAATCAATTGTCATTTTATGCTGGTGACAATTAAAATTTAGAATTAAAAAGTAGTACCATATAAAATCTCATCAAATATATGAAAGTTTTAATATAAAAATCTGACAAAATATGTGCAAGATGTATATACTAAGAATTACACAGTAAAGAAATTTCAAAAGACCTAAATATATATTCACATAAATATACATATATAAGCCATGATCATGAATTTAAAAATGCAATATTATCATGATGTCAATTTTCTGCAATTTGATTTTTAGAGTTACCACAATCCCAGTCAATATCCCAGCATTGCTTTTTCACATATATCAACAAGGGAACTCTAAAAATTACATGGAAAAGCAAAGGTAGAAGGATAACTGAAGTAGATTTTTAAATGAACAAAGTTGTAGAAATAGTAGTACTTGATCTCAAACCATATTTTGAAATATTCATAATTGTGTTTTGGCATAAAGACAAACATCAGTGATACAGAATATAGAGTCCAGAAATAGA
>NW_007260555.1:316594-413341 GCF_000164805.1 Carlito syrichta | reverse complement strand
CACACACACACACACACACACACACACACACACACACACACACACACACACATCGATTTCCCAACTTAAGTGAAGTATGTGATAGAGCCTTAATGGGGGAGTTAATTTTATAGTGTAGCTATTATACTCTCAGCTAGTATACAACAAAAATGGTTTCTGCTTGAGGTGGTTTTTGTTGAGCCAAAAATGTGGCACTTATTTTATGTAGTCAAGAATATTGGGGCTGGGCTCAGTGGTTCATGCCTATAATATCAGCACTTTGGGAGGCTGAGGTGAGAGAATTGCCTGAGCTCATGGGTTCAAGACTAGCCTGGGCAACTTGGCGAGACCTCATCTCTACAAGAAATTTAAAATTTAGCCAGACGTGGTGGTTCATGACTGTAGTTCCAGCTACTCGGAAGGCTGAGTTGGAAGGATCGCCTGAGCCCAGAAGGTTGAGTCTGTGGTGTGCCACTGCCACAGTGGCATGAGTGTGCCACTGCCATCCCAGCCTAGGCAATAGAGTGAGACTCTAATTAAAAAAAAAAAAAAAAAGAATATTGGGAGCTGGCATGGTGGCTCAAGCCTGTAATCCCTGTAATCCCAGCACTTTGGGAGGCAGAGATGAGAGGATTGTTTGAGTCCAGGGTTCAAGGTCAGTCTGGGCAACTTGGCAAGACCTTGTCTCCACAATAAATCATAAAATGAGCCAGGCATGGTGGTGCATGCCTATAGTTCCAGCTACTTGAAAGGCAGAGGCAGAAGGATCACCTGAAATCAGCAGGTTGAGGCTGTGGTGGCCATGAACATGCCACTGCAATCTAGCCTGGGCAACAGAGTGAGACTCCGACTCAGAAAAAGAAAAAAAAAAAGAAAAAAATATTGAGGTTATCCTAATAAGAGATATTTGAGAGGGCAAATGGACAGCTAGCTGTGTCCCCATCACCAAGACTATTTATAGAATATTCTGTGATGTAGATGTCTTCTACATCACAGAAAACCAGGGGCCTGATTAAAAAAATCAGAAAGTTCGGAGTCTACAGAGAAACTGAAATAATGGTTTATATTTTGATTTCAGTTAAAATAATTACATATTAAGTTTTAAATTTTCTTCCTTATCAAATAAATATACTGATGAAATACAGCAATTATAGTCTCATTATCTGTATTGTGGAAGTTCCCAACCCTTGTTCCCACACTTCCATCCTCACACTCCCACAAAACCACTTTTTCAGACATTTTATAAAGCCATTTTGCTGCACTCTTGCTAAAGTAGGAATAAGCCTGGAGCCATCACTTGGGTTCTTGAGAGTTCCTGATGCCTTTAGCATGTAACTAAGACCACTTGATGTTCCAAGAAGCACTTCTGGAAATGTGAATTATTAGGCCTGAAATCATAGTGTGCCTATATTTGCTTTAATATTTGCTCTACATATCTACTGATAGAATGGGGGACTCATCATATCTTTCCAAACTTAATATTTATGTTACAATTTACCTTTCAATCTAGGAAAACATTTTTTTCTTCACTGGAAATAAGTTTTTCTCCATAGCATATATCCTTTTTTTCTCCTAGACTAAAATTTCAGAGTCATTGCATATTATTCTACTATTTTGATGACCCACAAAGAATATTTACTTCTTAAATCTCAGTTCATTATTTCCACTTTCATTCCTCATCAGGAAACACTTAATTGTACTAGAACAAATACCAACACCCTTATTAGCAGGGTAACTTTGGACATTACTTTATCAGTCTGGGTCTCAGCTCTCTCAGCACTCAATTGGGCAGTAATGTGTTTACCTCATAGCATTATTATAAAGATTAAATAAATGAAGGTAGGATAAATTCTCCAGGTAAATAGTAAATTGTTAATAACTGTTAGATTTCTAGCATTAACTATTATCAAAAGATACTAGTTATTATTTCTTGGAGATATGGAAATATGGCGTATGTATATAAAAATTTTATCACGATAATTAAAAAGTCTTCATAGCTTTTTCTGGATGGAAATAAATAAGCAAAAAGCTATTTTATTTCTCTAGAGTCAGAATTCCTGGAGATTAAAAATAATGAAAAGAGAAGAAATGGAGAAAGTAGAGGGAGATTGTATGGGAGAGCCTGTGGTGAAGTTGTGTCCGTTTCTTCAGTCTGCCCTGTTGAGGGGAACCCAAATGTCCATAATGCAGACTTTGGAGTTTGAGAATTAATTATATTAAGATTATGCCACAAACACTTTTGCCATAGGTTATCGCAGGTTATCATCTCATGTAATTAGCTGAAGATCTCACAAATGTTTATTAATAAAGTCAACTTGTGAAAGTTTTCTTTTTCCTTAATACTTTATATTGTTGTAAGTAGCATTTGACAATGACTAACACTTGATGAAGAATACATTTTCTCTTCATCACTCCCAACATTTCTATGAGTGACATAAACAGTGGGTTACTATAATCTTCAATTACCTGGCAAAAAAACGCAAACATAGTGTCTCAGCCATAAAATGGTAAAACTGGAACTCACATTCAGTCCCCATTTCAAGGTCAGTTGTCTTTGCCGCTTGTGTAGACCTGCCCCCTGTGCCCTTCTTTCCATACACTGTTTTCCTTTGGACTGTAGGAATATGTGTGTGATTGTGTGTGTGCATGTGCACACGTGTACTGTGTATCTATGGGAAATGATAGCCAGAAAACGTAGATGTTTACTTGAAGTTATATAAATGAAGCCAAGGGCTAAAATCCATTTGCAGCGTTTTAATGTTAGATGCTGAATCTGAGACCCCAGAGTCAAAGGAAACTCTAATAACACCTAAAAATTTTCCGGCATTAAATTCAGCAGAAATTTTTAAAAATGAAAGAAAAATGTAGTCAATATCATAATCTCTGACACAGTTTAAGATAGAAGAAGAACATTTGATGGACTAAAACTCAAAGGAAATGAAGAATATGGCATATGCATACAAAAATTTTATCACGATAATTAAGAAGTTTTCATTTGATTTTCCTGGAAATGTATAAGCAAAAAGTCATTTTATTTCTCTAGAGTCAGAATGAGCAGAAAGCAAGAAAGAATAAAGAAAACTGGCTCAATATTATCTAACTTATGTTTCTATATCCAATAAACCTACTAACATAATCCCCAAAACCAGGCCCAACCCATCTTTCTTGAATAATACAATTGTGATCCAAATAGGTTTTTCTGGGGGCAGGAAATATGCATGTCAGGGAAGACTGACCTATAATTACACGCTGGTAAAAAAGCAGTTCTGTTCAATTTGGTACAGGGTTATTAGGGAGCACAGTAGAACTTTGAAAACGTTTGGAGACTTATTATATCAAATGTCTAGTTTAAACCAAGGTTACTGGTGATATTTGTGAGCCACTGACAATTTTAATTCATGTTATGTGACTCTGTAGAAGTGGAATAATCCCAGACAACAGCTGTTATTCAGTCAAGTTGAAAGATGAAGCTCCTATTCAGTCTGGTTGCCATTTTTAAGACTTCTCTACAAAAGTTTATTTTCATAGTAACAATATACCCAGAACCCAGGCATGGTGGCTCATACCTGTAATCCCAGCACTTTGGGAGGTCAAGGCAGGAGGATTGCTTGAGCTCAGGAGTCCAAGACTAGTCTGGGAAACATAGTGAGAGACCTCATCTCTACAAAAATTTTTTTTTTAAAATAGCTGGATGGAGTGGTGCATGCCTGTAGTCCCAGCTACTTGGGAGGCTGAGGTGGGAGGATCGCCTGCTCCTAGGAATTTAAGGCTGCTGTGAATTGTGATTGTGCCACTGCATTCCAGCCAAAGCAAAAGACCTGGCCAATATATATTACACACACACACACACACACACACACACACACACACACACACACATACACACACACACACCTCTAGTCAAGCTGAAGACTCTGAAGTTGGGCAAAGGCTTGTATTCATTTATTTTGGTCTTGTGTTTTTACTTTCCACAAAAGAGTTCTGACATGATGAAGTAGCAGTTGATAAAGAATAAATCAGGTATCTGATAAAAATTTAGTCTGAAAAATTTGTTCACTTTTTATTCCCAATCTAATTTTAGGTTAGTAAAATGCTCAAGTCAGAAAATCCAGCTGAAATATCAATATTTTTCCTCAAAAAGTCAATTGTGATATGGAGCACTCCTACTCCCATTCTTTCTACCTCTCCCAGAGTTCTTATTTGGGGCAGTGTATTTTTCACATTTATTTCATTGACTTTGTTTTATATTTATTTAATGCTTTTTTATTCAATGCTTGCAGACTTTGTGCTATACTCATAATATTTCCTTTTAATTCTAATAGCTCTATGATGGATTATTTTCGAAATGTGTTGGATTTTCTTGTATAATTCACCTATTCCTATCTCCTTTTTTGAATTATGAGATTTATATAGTCAAAGTTCTTACCTTATTTATCTTCCTGAGTGCTTAGATCAATGCTTAACCTATATTGTATTCAATATACTTATTGACAGAATAAATGAATGATTCATATATTAAATCTTTTTTATTGTATTAAGTGTTCATATATTGTATTGGATAAGTGTAAGTCTCTTCCTTCAGATTAAACTAAGCTATTTTGGTTTCCTATGACATTTTATTATAATTTTTCATCTACAAGTTAGAGTCATCTTTCCTCATTTTTATTTCCGTACATAAGTTTTAATAGACTGCATCTATGAATAGCTCCAAGGTAAATCAGTCATGATCTTGGGTAAGTAACTTAAGTGAATTTTGAGTTTTAACTAAAAGGGAAACATGAGAAATTATTATTAACTGATAGAGATCATTAAATAGGATAATGTTTATGACAGTGCTGTGCACACTTCTGAAAACAGGATAATGTTTATAACAGTGCTGTGCACACTTCTGAAAACAGGATAATTCTGAAAATCAAAATAAGGAACATCAGTTTATCTGGCTGAATCATTTAGCTAATGTGTAATTTTGGACATTAATTTATCTCTATAAATTACAATGAATTTAAGTAAGAGATATATATCCCTTAATAGAACAGATTAGATTAGTGGCTTCCAAACATTTTGATCATTTTTCCTCAAAATAATTTTGAATTACTATGAACCCTTTGCACACCATTGTTATGATCTAAATTTTAGCATATTTTGCTTAAGTTGAATTTGCTGCAAATAATGTAATTGCAGCCTATTGAGTGTATTAATATTGCTAAATGCAAATATATCACTTCTTAAAATATTTTCAGTGGATTTCAAATACCATAGCAATTTGATACCCACCATAATCTATTTAAAAATATATTAAAGTATTAATCTCTTTTGTAATAATTGGAAATTTCAAATGCTTGCTTTTTCTCTTACAACTTATATTTATTCCACTTCCCCACAGAAAATTGCTTTAACTTATTTTATGTTTTAAGGCATTTTATAATTAATATATTATATTGCACTAAATATATGTATGTAAACTTATTTTTATTTTGTATAAATATAAGGTAACATAATTTATATTCAAATTTCTTGAGACAAGAATATTTAAAGTAATAAAATTGTTCTCCTGGATTAAATTATCATTGTAATTATTTCCAGCATCAATTTATTTTTAGAAATAAATTTATTGAAACATTTGAAAGTAATTCTAAAAAGTAAAAATTTACTATGAAATTAATCCCTTATGGGATAATGGGGGGGAGTTGAGAAGTTTTCATAATTATTTCACACATATTTTGATGGACATTTTAAAATGAGGTTAATTTTAGCAGAAATTGTGCTGTGTGTGTGTTTATAGAGTCACAAGAAATCATATTCACAAAAAGTAATATAGGAAAAAAAAGTTTTTATGGAAATGTCATTTAATTCCTTGAGTCCTTTGCAGATTTCATGACAAAAGCACATTTAGACTTGGCATCAAACATTATTTTTCATGAATTAAGTCAATTAGATTTCTCCCTAATTTTTCTGAACCATGCAAAAGTTGGAAAGCATCTGACTTGAACGATGTTACCATATTTTCAGAGTCATTGACTTCCTCAGCAAAGACCCAAACTGACCCCTCATTTGGCCGCCAAGGGGTTTCTGCATCCATGGGAATGTATCACACAGGCTGTGGGGTGAATGAGACTTGGATCTCTGCATGTAAAAGCAAGAGAAGGATAATTTCTAAAGAAGTAGAACTGAGAACCAGGAAAGGTGTTCTCAGGTAGACAGGTTTTAGGAGAATTGTCAAATATGGATCTGAAAATAGAAACCCAGTTTTCCTTAAAAGTCTTTGTCTAGAGTTGTGTGGGTACCATATTTTGATCCTGTTAACTGTTGCTAAACTTTTTTTTTTTTTCTTGGAGTTGAAGTCTCACTCCGTCACCTGGACTGGAGTGCAGTGGCTGGGAGTGGCCACTGCAGCCTCGACCTGCTGGCCTCTGGCGATCCTTACCACCTCAGCCTTCCAAGTAGCTGGAACTACAGGTGCGCTACCACGCCCAGCTAATTCTTGCTTTATTGTAGCAATGAGGTCTCGCCAAGTTGCTCAGGCGGGTCTTGAACCCAAGGGCTCAGGCAATCCACTCACCTCAGCCTCCCAAAGCGCTGGGATTACAGGCTGAGCCACCGAGCCTGGGTTGTTGCTAAATTTTTTAAAAATGAAGAAATGGTTGGTAAAATGGAAAAAAATATCTTTTCAACCATAAAGCTGAGCTCACAAGGCAGTAAGATAAATCTCTATAAGAGGCAAGTGTTAAAGGCAGACCCTGAAGCGATGATTGGAATTTAGTACTGCGGAGAAAGGAGGGAATAAAAGGTAGATCTTGGTTGACAAAGGAATTAGTAGTAGTATCCCCAGATAAACCTGGGACTTTACAAACCAATCAGCACAAGTAATCAACAAAGACTTATTTTAGCTCTGCCTCAGTACCAGGTGGAAAAACAATTTACTGAGAATTTATGATGTTGTGGGTTTGTCCTTCAAGGTGATGTGGAATTTGAATTTGTAGTAGCTCTTTGGTATAGAAACTGTAAGTCGAGAAATAATCATGAAAAGGTCTTCCAAACCTGTAATTAATTTAAGCAAACACTAACCTGCTGTAGATAAACTAGTCTTCAGCAGGTTACCAAGGATCTCAGTTTGCATATATTAAAATATGATGAACACACAGATAAAAATGACCAAAACCACAAGGAAAATTCGACAATAAGTAAGAGTCAGCAGATACCACCAATATGAGAATGATATTACCAGAAACAGGGACATATCATATAATGAAACAGATTTACAGACTGTGAATAAATACATTAAAAATGATTTAAAACATTAAAAAGGAAAATAGTATATAAAAAAAGAATTCTAAAGGTAACTGGATAGTTTTTCATGTTGTTTTTAAATTGTCATGAATCTCTTCATTAAAATAAAACCACTAGGATACAAAAGAACCATGGGTAACATACAAAAGTGAGTTACAAATTTTCTCATGTATTCCAAGGTATTAGCAGGTGGAAGCAAATCAGTGATAGCTATAGGGTCTATGTAGTATATTAACATCTGTGTGGAGAAAATAGAGGGAGGCAAAGACCCTATCCCCCCACCATAACCACCACCTAATAGCCAACAGGCTGGGTCACCTCCATTGTCCCTGCTTCCACTGGGTAGTATTAACTGTAATTATAGCTTCTGACAGGTGGCCCTGGCTTTGAGATCTGATATTGCTATTTTTTTTCCTGAGGCTCTCTAATCCTAGCAATTGTGATTTCCTCTTTTTGTTTTAGCATCTAATTGGTATCTTTTAGTTTTCTTATTAGTGGTATAACCAATTATCTGTAGCAAAATATTCATTTGTTGAGTGTTTCTTCATTCTTGGATTGACCATAGTTGATAGACACAGACTTCATGCTCTTTGGCTTTTGGTTAATAGGAGTTAATGAGGAAAGACGATGCCAAAATATTTCTCATTTTTCCAGCAACAGGTGTATTTTCTTTATGGCATTAACTTTAGACAGAGACTCACAATGATTCCAACTGGGTAATTATGGCTAATCCCACCTTCACTCTTTGTCCACACAGCCTCAGGTTAGTAGCAGCTTTCTGCTATGGCAGATCTTTCCATTGTTTCACTTTTTTTCTATTAGACTTCTTATCTCATCCATCACCTCTGGAAGAAATTCCTTTTAGTAGATTTTGCTTCCTTAAATAGTTCAAGTAGATAGTACATTCTTGGTAGGCTCTGATTCAGTTTCTTCATAATAAATAAATCTGATAACCTATACCCTACAGGGAACAAGACTGAAGGTTCATAATCAGATAATCGCTCATATAATCACATCCAAAAAAAATCAAATCACAAAAGGATTTCCAGAACTTTAAATAAAAATGTTGATGGAGTTAAGTATTTATGGAATAAATAAAAGTAGAGTCTACATAAATTAGTTTTGTCACTGCTATTGTGAGTAATTTTTGCCTAAAACCTAATTATCTTTGGGAAAATTATTCCATGCCAATTGATTTGTCTTCTAAGTGAAGATGTAAAATTATTTTGCCATGTTAACTGATTTTAATTTTATATATTTTCTATTTTTATGAACTCTTCTTATTAATCATAATAAAATAGCACTCAAAAATTGTACATCTAAAATGACAAAAGTTATCTTTTCAGATTTTTGATTGTGTATATATGTAAAGTTTTTTAACTTTCAAGCTTCTAACATGTAATGTTTAGAAATCATGTTTCTTTTAAATAAACCCAGTTTAGCTTAGCAAATATGCACAATATAAGTTTAGTAAAAAATCTATGATGCTACAATATGGCCCAGACCAAGACTTGGTGAATAAACTGGTCTGCTTTGATTGTGACCTTTTTCTACACCAGATTCAGCGATATCCCAATTAGTGTGACATCTCTTGTGAATCTATGTTAATTTAATGACAAAGTATAAAGGACAAAAAAGAAAACACATATCACAGTTCTGTAAAGTGAAAATGTAATTCATTTCTCATTGCAGTTTTTTCATTTTTCTTCATGTTTTTTCAATTTTTTTCATTCTATCTTCAACTACATGGTCTTATCACATTAATAAATGAAAACCATAAATATGGATGTTTTTAAATATCCTGATGAAATTTATAATAGACACTAGTATATCTCTATGTGATGTTCAAATTAGGCACATGCAGACTATTTCACAAAATTAAATTGATTTAACATTTGTATGAATTATATGGGTTGATATAATACATAACTCCCTCCAAAGTTGTTGATGTTCTAACTCACAGTACTGATGAATATGACCTTAGTTGGAAACAGGGTCATTTCAGATGATTAAATTAAGATTAGGTTATGAAAGTAGCATCTACTACAACATGACTGTGTCCTCACAAAAGGAAACATTTGAGTACAGGGAGGTCCACAAACAGGGACAATGCTGTGAACATGAAGACAGAAGTAAGGGTGAGCATCTATAAGCCAAACAATGTCAAAGACTATCAGCAAATCACCATAAATTAGGGAAGAGACATGGAACAGAGAGTTTCTCATAGACATCAGAAGAAACAGTTCTGCTAATATCTTGATTTTAGACTTCTAGCCTCCAAAACTCTGAGTAAATAAATGTTGCTGAAACCATTCAGTTTGTGGTATTTTGTTATGGCATCCCTAGCAAACTGGTACGTATGTTAAAGCTATGCTTTTTACCTTGTGCATTTTGTGTCATATCTCTCTATACCATTCCATCTATATTTCTATTTCAATCTGTATCTAATGCATGTTAATATCTAAACTACATCTTCCCTAAATGTGTATAAAGGAGGGTTTATTGAGAAACTCAAATTATTTTAACTAAAAATGAATATAAATTAATGGTGATATCATCATTACCAGCTATGTGCTAAAATTTTATTTTTCTAAGGTTCATATTGTGCTTGACTGTGTTTTTTTAAATATATTCTTGCTGCATTGATTTTTATCCTAGCTTAAAAGATATAATGAACTATTTATGCACTTAGTTCCTTAAACTTTTTAAAGTACTTTTTAAACACATTCAAAAAATGTCATGACTCTTTTGTGATTTAGTGATCTTAGGAGTAAATCTGGGCTTATTAACATGCCTGAATTTTAGTATAGCTGCTTTCCAACCCCAAATGAATTACTAGATAAGTAATGAATAAGAAAATACCATATGGAATTCAATTGTGTGTGTGTGTGTGTGTGTGTGTGTGTATTAATTGACTTCATGAAGAGAGGTACTAGCAAGTTAAATATTCATTGAATATTAAACTTTCATAATTTGTAATCTAAAAGTTTTTAAATCATCCAGTGTAATTTCTTAGTGCTACTTTACACACATTCCTCTTATCTTTAATACTTTCTATTCTAGTATTGGCTAGTTGACTCTTCTTGGACTCAGAGATTCCTCTTTACTTCTTCTATCATACTTATAGTGCTTACCCATTAACTGTAAATGCTTTTGTAATTATTGGTCTTTGCACTAGATCACGGGACTGAGGCCCTGTTTAACTTGTTCACTTTTGTATCTAGTCTCAAGTAACATGCCTTGTACAATGTTTGAATGGCAGAAAAAATAAATGTATGAATGAATACATAAATATTGGGAGATAACACAACATGATAGAACAGGGGCTTTGGAGTCAGATCTAGATTCAAGTCCTGTACCTGCCATATACTTGATGGGCAGTTTATGTAACACTCCTGAGAGCAGATCTCATTAGCTCTCAAGTGAGCCTATTAATTCTCACCTCACAGATTGTTTAATGGTTTAAATGGATAAACACATATGTATAAAATGCCCACATGATTCCACTTATACAATATATACTCAATAATGTTTGCTATCATTATCATAAAATGGTAACATTATGATATATTCCTGGTGGATTCAAGCATTTTTCTTTTATGTACTTTCTTGTTACTCATAGCAGGCTATAAGAAATATAACATTTAAATTTACAGATAGTAGTTGATAAAACAGGTAACCACATGTTTAACTTTATACAAGATCATCTGCCCAAATGACCTGTTTTGAGCAGAAGGAATCCTGACATCTTTGCAGAGTCTTGGGTAAAAACAACAAAACAGCTGAAGTCATCTCCCTGGGAATTTTTATACTGTTTGAAGTATCTGATACCCATAATCGTGACATTATAATAAAATCTTGTCTGGAACAATTGAAATCAACATGGCCTCTAAGAAATACAAAACCATCTCACATGGCCCCTTGTATGCATTAATACACAATGATTCTTCCAGGTATATGTCTCTATTTTCATAGTTTGCTTCCAGAAACCAAAACAACATGCAAACACTGTCCAGCTCATTTCATGAACTTGGTTCATGATCTTCATGAATCGGTCTTTAATTTTTCTTTTTCTATACTTTCTTGCTGAGTAAATTCCCTCCCTAAATGTGTATAAAGGAGGATTTATTTAGGAACCCAAATTATTTAAATTCAGCAAGAAAGTATAGAAAAAGAAAAATTAAAGACCAATTTTACTGATAAATACAGAAACAAAGATCTTAAAGAAATTTTGGCAACCCAAATCTAATATCTAATTATGGTAATGAATCAACCAAATCAATCTTATTTAAGATATACAAGATTTGGTAAATATTGGAAAACACTTAGAATATGCATAAATATAGAAAAAAACAAAAGTGGAATTTTGATGAAAAAGATCATCACCGTGTCCTTTTATATTTAAAAAGTAAAAAACAAAAAAACATAACACATTGCCTCAAGGAATTAGCTTTTGTATTTAGTAGGAACATAGTCTAAATAAATCCACACAATGCAGAAGGAAGAAGATAAAGAATAGTAATTAATACATTAGAAAACTAAAATATAATGGCAATCATCAAAACACTGACACTTTTCTTTCATCTTTTTTATCTTTTATCAAAACGTGCTATTTATATTTTTTTCTGGCCAATCTAGTTCCAATTTTCTCTAGCTTTCTCAAATATGCAGTTAATTCCTTACATTGAAATGATAATTTAATATATATATGTTTTTATTTCTAGAAATTCTATTTATTTTTAATAGTTTTGTTCTTATAATTTCCTATGATCAACAGCTATATTTAAACTTAACTCTTTTAAATAAACTTTTTATTTTATAATAGTTTTAGATGTACAGGAAAATTGCAAATATAGTAATGAGAGTTCACTTATGGTTCATACCAGTTTCCACTATTATTGCCGTTGTACATTTATTACATATGGGGCAATTGTTTCAATAAATAACCTGATATTGATGCATTGTCCATACTTTATCCAAATCCTTAGCTTTTGCCTAATGTCCTTTTATAGTTTCAGAATCCCTTTCAGAATCCCACATTACATTTAGTCATTATATCTCTTTAGGCATTTCTTGGCTATGATAGTTTCTTTTTTATATATTTTATATTCAAGCGAGTACACATGAATGTTTTTTCCATGGATATATTGTGTAGTGGTGGGTATTGGGTCTTATGTGGCCCATTCCCCAGATAGTGAACATTGTACCCAACAGTAATTTCTGAACCCTAGCTCTCCTCCCTGTCTCCCTCCCCACTATCATTGGTGTCACCAGTGTCTATTATTTCCTTCTTTTTTGGGGGTGGATATTTAGCTCCTTCATGTAAGTGAGAACATGCAATATTTGGTTTTGTTTCCAAGTTTATTCTCTTAGGATGATGGTTTCCAGCTCCATCTACATTGCTGCTCACTTTCTTTGTTTTTTAGATAGTTTTGAGGTATATTGGTCAACTATTTTGTAAAATGTTCCCCTATTGGAATTTGTCTAATATTTTTCTTGTGATTAAATTGAAGTTGTTTATGTTTTAGAGGAAAACCACAAAGCTTAAGTATAATTTCCATCACCTCCCATCCAGAGTACATACTATCAAAATGATTTATTATTGTCGATATTAACTTGGATCATCTTGCTAAGGCAGTGTTTGTCAGTTTTCTTTATTGTAAAGTTATTGTTTTTCTCTTTTTGGAAGGAATTTACTATGCACAGCCTACACCTAAGAAGTGGGAAGTTATTTAAGCTGCACCACCTTGAGAATGAGGTGTCTATATTATCTGGAATTTTTTGCGTAGAAGATTTGTCTATTATCTTCCATTTATTTATTTACTCAACTGTTTATTTATATAAATATTGATTTATGACTGTTTATTTCATACTTTGATTTAATTAAATGCTAGTTTATTTTGTTGCACCAATGGTTTCTGCTTTGGTTATTGGGAACTTGGAATTAGCCTCTGTGTTTCTGTGATGTATCCTCATCATTGTGAGGATTTCTTTGCTTGTTTCAAGCACTTTTTAAATTTCCTGGAACTACAAGATGATCCAGGTTCATTTTATATATTTCCTACATATTTGACTTTTATTTCACTAAACATGTAAGAATAAATGTTTAATATCCTATGTTTGATCAGTCTAATACTTGAAAAATATATGAGTCTGTTTTCTTTATGCTGGCTTTTACTCAAGATGACTCGTTGTTGTCTGTACTTGGTTTTTTTCTTTAGGAGATGCTCATTTGCCTGGAAAAATTATTTGTTGAATTTATTTAAAGTCTAGGATGTTGAGGGAGTCCTTTGAAGAGAATCTGAGGTTACTTCTGCCAAGAACCTAGGGTAACCACTCGTCTAGGAGCATGCTAATCCACATTTGAAACATCTACCTGGATTTGTATTATAGCTAGTATTAATAAAGTTATCCCAGCACTATTTTCAATAACCTTTGTTTGGCATGTTTTTTCCAATATTTTACTTTCAAACTTTGTGGCTATGTGATTTGGTCATGTCTCTTATAAATAGCCTATATTTATTGTTATTTTTGGAATTGTTTCAGTTATGTTACTGTTTTCATGTATATTGTTTAGATGTTTCTGATGATTTTATTTTCTTTCTTAGTCTTTGGGAAATATATTTTTTCACCCATAACTTGTTTTTTTCTGTTTGTTTGCACATTTTAAATCCTCAGTTTTATTGTCTCTGAAATTATATTATGTATACCTTAACTTATCAAAGCCTAAGGGTCAATTAATATAAAACCACTTAGAAATAATATAATAATTCTAGCTCATTGTCATCTTGGAAAACAATTCTTAAGGAGCAATTATTTTGTTTCCTGTAGTTTGCATCTTCTGGTTACAGATGAAAATATTGTCTAATAATCTTTCTTTGTGTGTATTCTTTGTTTCTGGCTGTATTTTAAAATATTTTCTCATATTTGCTTTTCTAAAGTTTTAATTGTAGAAATATTTTATAGATTTTGCTTCATATGTATTGTGCTTCCTATATCTGCAAATTTAAGTCTTTCATCCTTTCCAAATTTTATTCTCATCTATTGTCTTTTAACATATTTCAAACCTCCATCTTCTCTACTTTTTTTTCTGTTTGTATTTCCACCTGGATTTCCAGCTAGTCTTAACATTGTATCCTCAATGTATCTTTTTTTTTCCCCTATGCATGTCTTTGTGCTTTTTTTGGGGTATTATCTTATTTTTAAAAATTATTTTAAAGATATAGGGTACAATTCAGGGTTAAGTATGCAAAAGTTCATTATGCTGGTACCCTTGTTGATGAGGTGTGCCCTTCCTCCCCTGGCAATTTCCCACTTGTTTGTTATTATCTTCACGTCTAACTTCTAGTTCACTAATTCTCTTTTAGGTGGATCTTCCCGTTGTATAACTTCACTGCAGAGACTTTGACTTACATATTCTCAATTTTAAAAGATTTGTCTCTTTTTCAAAACTTTCTTTTCATTTTCAATACTTGTTTTAGTTTTAATCTTATTTATTTAAACTTTTCCTTTATAATTAATAAAAAAATCCTTTACGTGATCTTTCAATGTCAAAGTCCTTACAGACCAATATCTGTGTTTCTTCTGATTCTTGTACATGGTGGCTTGAGGATCATTGATAGTCATCTCAATCTGTGACATTGCTCTTGATAGTAAATGTACAATATTTCCTTCAGAGAAAATTAGCACTTATATCTGCCAGGATACGAGAGATAGATATCTCAAGCTGGAGACCAGTTAGCTCCAAAGGGGGCAGAATCAACCTGACTGACTCTGAATACGCCAAATGCCCACTCATGGGCACTGGCCCAAGGTATAATCTTCAAACTTGAGCACATTTAATTGCTTGTTTTCAGGGAAATGTCTTCTTTTTGGTTTGTTTAGTAACCATTGTTTCCACTTCTTATTTCAGCTTATGGCATTTGTTTTATTGTTCTTTTGGGGAGGTTAGAGTATCCTTAGAAACATCCTACTCTTTTGTGTACCAAGACTATTAAAAAAACATTTTATCCAAAATATAGTTGTTTTATACCAAAAAGTCTTCTTAGAGTATTTTTCCAAGCACATTGCTGAAAGCAGAATTCTGTTGGCTATGCATTTTTAACATACTTGATTTTAGCTTTATTGTTTGAATACTTTCAAACTAGTACCTTATCTATAATACTTAAATTTAAATGCCCTCTGAAAATAAATTTAAAATATTTCAAATATAAAAACTGTCAGCTAGAAAATGGTAGCAAGAGTCATCTCAGATGGACAGCATTTTAGGGGCATTCAATGGAAAATAAAGGAAATTTAAAATTTTACATATCAGTGTAAAACATTGTAAATATTTTGAAAACACATATATATATTGACTTCTTTTTATCTAAAATATGTCTTCCTTTAACTAACTGAATGTCTCTTGCATTAAAATTTATCCAGCGATTAACATTTTTATTTTATAGATTTTCTGTCACATATTTGGCACTATTTAAAGCAAATCTCAGGATGTAATAGCAATCCTATAGTTTATTTTTTTATAGTAAACAATTAGCAATAAAACACTTGCTCAAATATACAAAATTGTATACTAAATTTTAAAAGCCTGTTTGGAAATTATCTGATTTTATATGTAAATACATATTGCTATATTTATAAAATAACTATTGTGGAATATGTAATAGAGACTTTTAAATGACCTTAAAATCAATGACCCCTTTAGCAATCATAACTAAATAAACAGACATCCTACAGGATGGTAGAAAATATTTGTAAATTATGCTTTCAACAAAGGACTAATATACATAATCTTCTGGGAAGTAAAACAAGTCTACAAGAAAATCAGCAAACAACCCCATTAAAAATTGAGCAAAATACTTGAACAGACATTTCCCCAAAGAAGAAATATAAGCAGTTACCAAACACATTTAAAAAATGCTCAACATCATTAATCATCAGAGAAATGTAAATTAAAAAAACACTGAGATATCGTCTTGCACCAATCAGAATGACTATTATTAAAAAGTAAAAAAAAATAATAGGTATTGCCATGGACATGGAGAAAAGGAAACACTACATTGTTGGTAGGAATGCAATTAGTTCACCCTCTTCTTCAAACAGTATGAAGATGTCTCAAATAGCTAAAAATAGAACTACCCTTCAACTCAGCAATCCCACTGCTAAGTGTCTAACTAAAGGAAAAGAAATTATTATATTAAAAAAGCTGCCTGTACTTATGTGTTTATCACAACACTATTCACAATAAATGTCTGCCAATGGTTGGATAAAGAAATATTACACACACACACACACACACACACACACACACACACACACACACACACATCATGGAATGCTATGCAGCCATTAAAAAAAAAGAAGAAAAAAAGAAAGAAAATTAGCCGGGCGTGGTAGCGTGCACCTGTAGTTCCAGCTACTCGGAAGGCTGAGGTGGAAGGATCGCCGGAGTCCAGCAGGTAGAGGCTGTGGTGGCTGGGAGCAGCCACTGCACTCCAGTCTGGGCAACAGTGAGATTCCAACTCAAAAAAAAAAAAAAAAAGAATGAAATCATGTTGTTTGAAACAACATGGATGGAGCTAGATGCTTATAAAATGACACCTCGTTGTAATCTGTATTTTTTAATTTATTCTCTTAATTTTGTAGTTTCTTAATTTATGTAGTAAACTTCCTAAGTGTCAATATATTCAACTTTAACATAAAACACAATCTCTTTCACAAGGTTGCAGAGAATAAATGAAAGAATTGATATAATGCCCCTTTTCAGTTTCTGGCACATAAGACACATTCAATAAACATACAGTCTTGTTATTTGTAGTATCAGTGTGATGTTGAAAGCTTTAAGGACCTTCACAGATAGTGTTACAAGGGGCTAGTGGGAAAAGGATAAAACTAGAGTATTAATATCTCATAAAATGGCAGGTATTCTGATAGGGATTTCTGATGTCCTAACCTCTAAGTATGTCCTCTTTGACCATTTTGCTTTTGTCATTTTTTCCAGTGCTTCTGACAAATAAATATCAAGGGTGTCAAAAAATGTATACACATTTTAAGAGATGCTATCTGTGCATTACTTTTCAAAGTTGAATTGAATTACAGTAGCAATGTGTAGTATGATATTTGTTCAAATGCTAGCACTACCATGCAACAGGCAGGTGACATATATATTGTTACAATTTTAATGCAGTTTTTTCTTTTCTTAACATGTGTATACTTTTGGGGGGGCAACCTCTGTATTTACAGGTTTTTGCCTATGTAACTAGTTCAGTTACCTGCCATCAAGGATTGCCTGAAGCTCTGTTGGCTTTTCCACCAAGTCTGCAGTTTTTGACACAACCTTATTCTTTTTCTTCTCTTTTCGCCCCTTCCTCCTTCTCTTCCTCTTTTTGAAAATGAGCATATCTAAGAAATACAAGCATATTTTAAAACTGAAAGTTCATCTTGATAAAACTTTTATCAATGGGTATCTGCTCTCATTTTATCTAAAGTTGGGCATCTCTAATCTTTATTTCCATGAGTTTTTTCCAGACTCATTTGTCTCCAGGTTCATAGCAAAATATGTAAGAGATTAGAATTTGGCACCATGAGTAAAATGGGAAATTGTCTTAGAGCATAGACTCTAGGACCATGCTGCCTGAGTTTCCATCCCAACTCTATTGTATAGTAGCTATATGATTACTGGCAATTGTTTATTTATTTATTTTTTGAGTTGGAATCTCACTCTGTTGCCCAGACTGGAGTGCAGTGGCCGCTCCTGGCCACCACAGCCTCGACCTGCTGGGCTCCGGCGATCCTTCTGCCTCAGCCTTCCAAGTAGCCGGAATTACAGGCATGCGCTACCACGCCCGGCTGATTTTTGGATTTATTGTAGAGATGAGGTCTCGCTGCCCAGGCGGGTCTCGAACCAGCGGGCTCAGGCAATTCACTCACCTCAGCCTCCCAAAGGCACGGGATTACAGGCTGAGCCACTGAGCCCGGTTACTGGCAATTGTTTAAATGCTCTAACCTTCAGATTACTTGTTGTATAGTGAGGATTGTAATAGTGCCTACCTCTTACAATGGCCATGGGGATAAAAAAGTAAAGCTCTTAGCACAGTACCTGTCACTGAGTAGGCAAATTCCATTCATGCTAGCTATTATTATTATTCAACTAGGAGGTATTTTAACTAACCAATTATTAATTGAGAGCCTCTTGTATTCATAACGTACTTCAGATATTGTGTACCTGGTGATTTCTTTTGCTTGTGGCCATTTAATCATGACTGAGCTCTAGATTATGGAAGTTAATGCTGAAATCAGAACTATTCTTACTTTTTCTGTCATTCAAGTACAGTTTTATTTTGCTTCACTCTGGAGGAGGCAGGTGAAAACCCCTTTTTGAGGTTTTGTTTGTTTTTTGTCTTGTTCATATACATTTTTAATTTTAGCAGATTCTGTGGCTTTACATTATCAGTCAAGCTGAGTAACTCAGAGTTAAGCAATGTTATACAATATATAACATGTATGTGACAACGTATAACATGTTTGTAGCAACTTAAATAAGTTCCTTTAGAGAGCAAAAGATGATTAGGAGTGTGATCTACAAGCCAATGATTAGTTTAAATGAAAAGGGAGGAGAAAGTAAGAAAGTGAGGAGGAACTGCAGCTTGCCCAATTGCATACAGATTCAGTAAATGTGAAAAGTGGTTTAAACACTTAATAATATTGATCTTCCCCCAGGGTTTCTTTGTAGCTGACTTAATTAGTGTTTATTAACCATTCTCCACCAAATACTTGTCTAATACCTTAAAAATCTATTTCAGGAGCTATAATCTCTGCCAGTGCTAGGAAATGCCTCCCTGTCATGCCTGCTCCAATGGAATAAATTAATTTATATCTACCAACCTAACGGTCACACAATGAGCTGAAAAGTGAAAAAATTCATCAATTGACTGATCGTTTTGTTTACACAGCATTAAACAAACTAGCTTATACTTCTGTAGGAAACTGAATAAAAAACCAAACGACTTTTACAGATACAGCATTAAGTACATTTTTGATGAAAGTGGAGCACAAAATATTTTAATCAGTTTGTGATACATTTTACTTATTTTGCTATGAACCTGGAGAAAAATGAGTCTGGAAAAAACTCATATGGAAATAAAGATTAGAGATGCCCACCTTTAGATAAAATGAGAGCAGATGCCCATTGATAAAATTTTTATCAAGATGAACTTTCAATTTTAAAATATACTTGTATTTCTTAGATATGCTCATTTTCAAGAAGAGGAAGAGGAGGAGGAAGGGGTGAAAAGAGAAAAAAAAGAATAAAGAAGAAAAGGAGGAAGAGAAAAAAATAGAAGAAAAAAGGAATAAAGAAGAAGGGAAAGAGGGGAAAAGGAAGGAAGGAAGGAAAGAAAGGAGGGAGGAAGGCAGGAAGGAAGGAGGAAAGGAAGGAAGGAAGGAGAGGGAGAGAGGAAGAGAAAGAGAGAGGGACTGCCCAGTAATAATTGTGCTTGGTTCAGTTAGACTGTTACAACTTCTGTTGCATTCTAAGAGTTAAGGAAGATGTTAGTGGTATCTGTGATTCTTTACCACATAGCCTCAGCATTCAGAATGTTCTTTGAAGACCTGCTAGAGCACAGTGCAAGGCATTGAGTTACCAGTTTGTCATTTCTTCATTTGTTAATTCACCCAAATACTCAACTTTGCAACCTCTATTCAGGCCTATTGCAGTGTTAGAATAACCAGGCACACAGTCTTTTGGCTGAAGGTGTGTACAGATACTGAAAGACACAGATAATAACATCCATGATCTCATCACACTACCATAAGTACTGATACAAAAAGTAACGTGAAGATTTTAAAACTTTGAGGAGTGCCAGATAATATTTCCATGAGAAGGTAATTTTTGAGTTTGGTCCTGAAGGATGATTCACATTAAAGAATTTAAAGAAGGGCAAAATTATGAACTTCACAGAAACTTGGATGGACTTAGAGTTTATAACATTGAGTGATCTCTCACAGAAACAAAGAACCGAGTATCACATGTTCTTACTCAATAGTGGACCTTGCAATTATCATAATACTATAAGAAAAGGATTGGCATTAATGGAAAACTGCCAGGGGAGGGTGGGGATGGGATTGACCATAGTGGGATTCTACCAGTGGGAGAGAGGAGCACATCTCATCAACAAAGGTACCTGCATAATGAACATTTGTATACTCAATCTTGAACTGTGCCCCACATCTCTAAAATTAAAAAAAAAGAACTTGTAGAGGAGAAGGCTGTCACATTCAGAAGAAACAGCATGTTCAAAGGCTTCCAGGAACAAAGGAGCAAAGTATTTTTTTTGGAAATGGCAAGAAGTTTGATAGATCTGGAGACTGACTGACACTAGGGAAGAGAAAGGAAAAGAAGATGAAGTAGACTAGTAATGAGTCACCATAAAGAGTTTATAGAATTTGTTCAAATTAAATGAAAATGAATATTATATTAACATATATCTGCTACTTTTGTTTTTTTTTCGTTTTTTTCCTTTTAATTTTTAAGATAATCATCTTCCTTAAATAAGAAGAAATAAACCCCATTTTTCAGTTTCAAATAGTTCTGTGAGACCAAGAATATGATTTGGTGACTATTATTTCTGCTCAGACCATTGAAAGCATTCCAGAATGGATCAATAGAGTTTCAAATTGAGAAAGTAACTTGATTCAGCAATATTTAGGAGATTTCCCTACAGGTTATAGTTTTTAAATAGGTGTTCAAGAATTTAGGCTTCATGGGCATTTGAAGCTATCTTGAGGAAAAGAAATCTGAAGTGGTCATTAGTCTATTATCAGGAAAATTAAAAGCTAAATGCGTTTAATTTTGCATGATCAAATATTAATAACGAAGCTTTATAAAAATGTGTTCAAAACTAAGGGAAGCATGAGAAATGCAATTGTTTGAGGAAATTAATATGCAGAGACTTAAAAATTAATGTAGCACACTGCTTGCTTATCTCTGTTCACAAAAACATTCTAATATCTGTGCTTTGCTCTTTATGAATTTCAATTATTTATATATAAAATGCCAAGTTTTTAATGCTCAATTTGCATGTGCATACAAAGATTCTGGCTACCACCAAACTGAGCCCTCAGATATAAAATGTCCTAGGATGAACCTGAGTGCTATTATACCCAAGTTTGGAAAGACTACATGTAAATTCATAAAATCTATTACTGGCTACCTCAGTTGCTTAGAAGGCAAGGCATAGGAGCTATTCTTAAGAAGGAAAAATTGTAGCTATCTGAGCTTTGTTAATCACTTGAAAACAAGACTAGCAATATATTTAATTATTTTTAGGGCTGAACTCACCTGACCTGGCCATTATCCATATGCTCAACCATGGACCTTGAAAAATTCAAACTCTCTGGGCCAGAGATTTACACTCCATGAGAGAAAAGGGGATTGTATATTAACAATGCCATCCCTCCTGGTTTTATTATTGTCTTTGCATTTTCCCTAGTTCTGTTCTATATTGAAGATTTTAGCTGTTAGATAGTATCATTGGTTGTATAGCTAAACTATTAGTTCCCTCCTTTCTCCAAAATATATTTTCCCCAAATTTGGATTGTTCATGAGAAGATAAAAAAAAGAAAAGAGAAGAGTATAATTCTTGGCATTGTACAACACTCAGAATTTTTTTGGAGGGGGAAAGCACTTTGTTTAAAACTTTGCTCATGACAAAGATATTAACTGCTAGCATGAACTATTTTTGAGAAGAATGCTAAAGAAAGGATAAATATCTATGCACCACCTGATTTAATCTTTACCTAAAAGGAACATTGCTTTTTCAATCCTGTATATGTGGCAAAATAAAACTATGTGGCAAATGTAAAATTATTTAGGAAAATATTAGTGCTTTTTTTTTCTATACTAATTGAGTAGACTTAAGTTTCTGATTAAACATACTTCTTCCAGTGGTTCAACTTTTCAGTGTTTTAAAATACATTTTGTAGTGTTTTTCTCATTTTAAGTAAATTTGATTGGACTAGTTTTCTGACTCCAAGGAGTGAATAGCTTGGTCAGCTTGACAGGGAGCATATATGTTATTTAGTTTTGGTCCGCATTTGAAAGTGTGCATTTTTCAAAAGAATCCAAAGTTTTTAAGCTCCTCACAGAGGTCTAAAAACTCTAATAAGTTTATAAGCCACCTTTTTCTTCTGGCTTGAATGAACTTGAAGTGAATCCTAATACACTGTGGTAGAGCTACTCCATGTTTTTTCTTTTCCAACTTCAGTCAGTAATTCATGGCACTTTCCTAAGTTAGAATCTGGCTTGAGCAGTGTCTTAGTCAGCTCAGGCTGTTAAAACAAAATACATGGACTAGGTGGATGATAAATATATATATTATTCAATGACACTTGTTAAAGTATGGCAAAGCAGACTTTATTCAGGATCATTACTATAGAAGGCCATTGTGATCAGATATTATCTCGGGATGGTGGGGATGAGAAACTTGATCAGATACCGAGGATGATAAAATATCAAGAATGAGGAGTACTGGCTAATCGTTGGCTGAAACTAGATTTTTCAAGGAAGTACAAAGATATTCCTAGGAGAAAGTCAAGAAGCCTGAGTAAAGTTTGACAAATAACACTTATCTTGGCTTAAACATTTATTTCTCACAGTTTTGGAGGCTGAAATGTCTAAGATCAAAGCACCAGCAGATTTGGTTCTTGAAGGCCCTTTTCCTGGCATGTAGACAGCCACCTTTACATTGTGTACTCAGTGAGAGCACACAGGAAGGACACTAATCTCCTCATGAGGTTCTACTTCAGGACTTCATCTAAACCTAATTACTTACCAAAGACCTTGGCTGGAAAGACCATAATATGAGGTGTTAGGATTTAACATGAAATTTGTGGGGACACAAACATTCACCCATAATAGTCAAAATAGGGTAACACTGTTATTATTTTTAAAACTAAATACATAGGTAATCAGACAAAGTCTATTATGTTTCCAGATATGCATTCCCACTTAATTCAAAAGTCTTGCTTGCCTGCATGAAGTAGAGGATTAATAAAGTTATAGAAATACTTTGGTCCATAAAATAATTTAAATATTGGTTTAAGTCACACCTTTACTATAATGTTATTCTGAATTTTCTGTTTGTGTAAGCTTTCTGTTAGAATAAGTGAATAGTCAGAGGTCTTTTGTTAATCTAGAATCTACCAATTAACAGGATCTAAGAGAAAATGATGGTATAATTCAAGACAAATAAAGGTGGAGGGGCTTTAAAAGCTGGCTATGATAGAAGAGCTCTGCAAATAAGGAGAGGCAGGAATTTTCTGTCACACTCACTGTTTCAGTCTGTTGAATAAAAGACATGTTCTTTTCTTCAGTAACCATTTTATAAAATTGCTTTATAAATATTTTCCCCAAAATATTATAGGTTAGTAGAGTTATGCTAATTTTAACTATGTAGACTACTTTAATAGGCTTATGTAAGTATATCTTTGACAATTTTATAAGATTGGACTAATGTATCAATTGTTTTCCAGAAAAAAAATCATAATAATGATTTATAACAGTACTACAAAGTGAAATTTTTGATTTATAGTTTATAATTTTTTTTCAAATGTAGCTGGATACAAATAAATATGTTGTCAAAAGTGCAGCAATTTTATATTTGACAATTGTGGAACATGTAAATTTATCAATTGAATACAGTAGTGAAGAATTCTACAAACTGAAAAGTGAATGAATTGTAGAGGACAGAGAAGAGCTATGAACATAAGAGGTCTGAGAAAAATAGTAAACATGAGGCAAAGTTAAATAAATAACGATTACCAAGCCTGGTGAGAAAAAATAATGTGCACATACTCATATGTCTCAAGTCTTACCCTGGAGTGTAAGCATATAGTTTAAAGTTGGGCATAAATCTGATATTTTTCTCTAATAGATATAGTCCCCAGAAGGCTTAGAACACTCTAATCCCACTTCTTTTTTAGATCATGGATTCTTTTCACCATATTCTGTGATCATTCAGTTGTTGTCCTGGGAGTGGAACTGAGATTGTTGGGCAGTTGTAATTGCTGTTCTTACTACATTAAGCTGCAATTGGACTCTTTTGTAACTCTGCCCATTGGTACTAATTCATTGGCACAATACAAAACTGCTTTTCTTTGTCTCCCAATAGACTACCCTTCAAGTCTAGATTTTATTCAATAAGCTTTTGTAATTTGCCTCTTCAATAACACAAAGCATTTGTCTTAGTCTCTCTGGGTTGCTATAAAAATTACCACAGACTGGATGATTTCGAAACAACAGAAATTTATGTCTCACAGTTCTAAAGGCCAGCAGTTCGAGATCAGGGTGCCAGCATGGCTGGCTTCTGAAGAAGGCCCTCTTCATGGTTTATAGACTGCAGGCTTTTTGCTGTGTCCTCATATGGCAGAAAAGGTGAGCAGTTTCTTGCAGGATTTTTTTTGTAAGGACAGCAATCCCATTCATGAGGCCTCTGCCCTCATGACCTCAATATCTCTCAAAGTCCCTACCTCCCCAAACCATAATACTTAAAGTCAAAATTTCAACATATAAACTTTGGGGAGAGGCAAACACACCTGGACTTTCAACCATTTCTCAATGTATTTTCCTTTACTGCTAGATGTGTTTCATCTTGAATGCTTCCTCTCAAAATGTGCTATTGAAAATGGAAATGTTATTCTAGATAAGATCTGAACAAGGAGTCCAAAATTCTGTAAGTTTATTGTTAGTCAAACTACAGGATTTTAAGCTTATTTTGAATTTGAAGCCAACTGAAACAACTATGACTTGTTTCACATAAATTATTGCTAAATTCAGACAACAGTAAAAGATGTTTGCTAAACTAGTATTGTTTTCTGTACTTGAAATTAAGGAATTTCTTGTATTTTCACTAAATAGTGTTTCCAAATTTTAGTCTTTCTTTTTGGATTACAGAAAACTTGTCTTAATCACATATATTAGCTATTCTTTTCAATATCATCTCCTATTACATTATGTATCATGCATCTCATGGCGTTTTTCATGTCTTTGATTGATGTGGAGAACTGGAAATGTCTCTACAGACATTTTTCTATAATGAGATCAATCTATTGATTAACAGTTTGAGGGCATTGGTATTAAATCAGCTATTTAATCCAATCCACATTTTAGACCTTGTCCTTACAGATATAATTAGAAACTGACAAATGTTTTATTCAACTCAAGATGATATTTTTTTTCTAATATAATAGATCATAATAGAGAAAATGAGGTCTTTTAACAGAACGTCTTAAGAAGCTCATACTAGCAAGCACTAAAAAGACATTTTCTCTATTTCATTTCAATAATCCTAAGGCTCTGTCATGACTGCCAGTACTATCAGTTAAAAAGTTGCCCTACGAAAATGGTTCAGAAGTATAATCTGAATAACTGTTCCTCATAGCAATTTGTCTAAATAAAAACCAGAGAAACAATTTGCAGTCATATAGTTTGAGATATTTCCCACCTTCCAGGAAGCTCCAGTGAAACTCTGCCATCAGGTTTTGTATCAATCAGCATTCCAGTCATAAGTAGATGAATTCAGGTGTTTCTCACTGAAATTCCTTCATTCACTCGTTCAATTAATTGCTTAGCTTTTTAAAGAATGGAATATTTAGCAGAAGAAACAGATGCTTAGCATTCCCACAGCTTAAGTGACAGAGTGAGGGATCAAGTAGAGTCATATCTGACTCCAAAGCTATATTATTTTACCAATGTCATAAGCTCTGTTGATTTTGATTTTTTTTCCATTTATGAAATAAGGAGGATACAGTAGATACTATCTAAAAATCCTTCAAAGTCTAACATTCAATTCAATTATATTCTAAATATGAATGGTGACATAAGCCATATGTATCTGTAGAAAAAGCTACTTGCAAGTTTGCCCTATTTGAGAATAATTTTGTTCTTTGTTCATGACCAAATGTCAAGAATACTCCTCTCTCTCCTTCCTCCCTCCCTCCCTCCCTCTCTCTCTGTCTCTCTCTCTCTCTCTCTGTCATCTCTTTCTGCAGATAACAGGCATTTTAAATATCAAGTAGAGATTGCAAAAGACTTGACACTGGGATACACTTTCAAAACAATTTAGCCACTTTGAAATGTAAATTTGATCAGTAAAAGCACCACTGACACAGTTCCTGTACTCCTTGCAGAGTCATAAGCAGGTGCAAATGAGTTCCCCTTGTGATAAGAACCCACACCTGTTTGAGAACAGAATTTGGAAGTAGCCTGTCAGTAAATTCTAAGATACCTGGAATGAGAATAATGTATTAAATTGCATAGATTGATTTGAAGTGATATCTACCCATGGATGCACATCTGTAGTAATGAGTTAAGGTCTGCATGACCTAAGGAGTCTCTGCTATTTTAGTTTAATGGTGTGGCCCCTTCAGTTTTGCCATGCTAGTCAAGACCTACACTGCCAGAATTTTTTTGCTATGAATATCCTATGTGTGCCTAGTCGTATTCTCATTTTGTGAAGTAAACTCTCAATATTATCTAGGACTATATTCCAGGGATTTCTATAAATTAATAATTATTTATTAGTTATATATACTTTTTTGTAAGTGGTTTTGAGTTTCTTATAATTTAACAAGTTGCTTGTTCTATGTCTATCTCCTCCCTTTCCCCCATAAATACAGGATTCCCCTGGTGGTTCACCCCCTAGATACATCCAGGCACACATTCTAATAGGAACAAAAAAAGCTCTTTCTTCATGAATATACATTAAAGTGGAATGAAGGACTCCTTCCTACCTGTTTAACTGTCAGCATTCATTGTCTAATAGAATATTGAATTATTTTCTTCACGGCTCCCTGTTTAAAAATCAATGTTCTGCTAGACTGAGCGGACTGACAGCATTATAAGGCTTCCTAGACCAACAACGGGATGGCCTCAGAATTAGAATCCAAGGCTGTCTCTGCCAATGATGAGAGCAATGAGAAAGAAAAAGTACAATGATATATGTTTCATTTGCAATCATGAGGATTTTTATACATTTTTGGAGAGGAAGGAGAAATATGGCTTAAGCTCAAGAGGATATTAATTCAAATAAAAGGATTAAAACTATCTCTTAATTACTTTTAAGGATGGATGAACTTTGCCATATTTTGAGTTTGAGTATTTCAAATATTTTCCTCAACGTTTGGAGTAATTTTTTTTAAAGCTTCTTTAGTCACCTTTGTTCTTGCATAATTTATGGTAAATTAAAATATTATAATTTGGTTTGCAACTAAGAAAACATTTGGCTTTATGCTTTTTCCTATTAATACCAAAGTTTTGTTTCAAACCAAGGTTTGAGTCTTCTAGAAGTTTTTTTGTTTGTTTGTTTGTTTGTTTTGAGTTGGAGTCTTACTCTGTCACCCAGACTGGAGTGCACTGGCACGCTTCTGGCCACCGTAGCCTCGCTGCTGGGCTCCGGCGATCCTTCCGCCTCAGCCTTCCGAGTAGCTGGAACTACAGGCGCGCGCTACCATGCCTGGCTCATTTTGATTTATTGTAGGGATGAGGTCTTGGCAAGTTGCCCAGGCGAGGTCTCGAACCCGCGGGCTCAGGCAATCCACTCACCTCAGCCACCCAAAGGCGCGGGATTACAGGCTGAGCCACCGAGCCCGGCTTAGAAGTTTTATGTGTAACAAAGCAGCATATATTCTTAAGAGATAGACATATCCTTGGTATATCAATATCATATTTATTGTAAAAGATGGGAAAGTAAATTCTAAAAGGTACACATTATGTATGACCATGTTAATATCCTTTTAGACATAATCTATGAGTTTGAATGAAAGTGAAATGTAATTTTCCAAAAATAAGCTGTGAGTACCAGCATTTATGCAAAAAAATGTGTAAAAAAAGTTTAATTAAATTAATTTTTCTTTCATGACAATATTTTTGGGAAACATTTTCATCACTTGTACCTATTTATCGAAGTATAAAAAAGAGTAAGATTTCTTAAGTGTGTTTGACCTATATTTTATATCTATATTGAATTTATTGCAGCAACAATTTTAAGTAAATTTATAAACATAACTGATCTTACTTGGTATATTTTAATATTTATGCACATGTACACATTTTCATTCTAAAAACAGCATCAGCAAAAAAAGTGACTTTCAGTTTGACAAAAAACTGCTTGTCATTCTACACTCAAGCCTCTTGCTAAAACTATTTCGGCTCAACTAACCATTTTTGTCGTCATTTCTTCCTTTACTTTTGGGATGTATTTGCAGTTCTATTAGAGTACCCATCATAAACTCAGTGATCACAGTAGTATCATTCTGTTGGTAACAATGATGTTTTTGTCTAAAAACACCCATTCCACCTATGACTATAGCAATGCAGACCATCTTTTCTACTGCTGTGACTTTCCAACTGCAGACACCATTTTGTAAATTTCTACAAAAGATGCTTGTTACAGGCCATCAAAACAGCATCAAGAAGTCATTTTCATTTGTATAACATAAATGTCATTTTTGCTAATTTTACCGCCAATGTACCCTGAAGTATTTTATCTTGCCTGATATTTTTTTTTTTTCAGAATGAAGATATTATGTTGTATCTAAAAATATATTTTAATCTTTGGGGACAACAAAAGTCTGGAATCAATTAAACTGTGATTAGTGAATATATTTCCAAGACAAGAAAATAAATCAGGAGTGATCATTAGACATTCAATCCTACCACGTGAGCATCCCTGGTATTAAAGTTAGGATCGTTTCATCTATGCACTTAGCTAAGGTTTTCTCAAACTGACTATGCCATTTGAACACAGCAATCCATCATATCTGTTATGATTTGACTATGGTATAGGATTTCCAAAATCCAATTCTAGAGTGTTCTTACAATTCTTCTGGAAGGAATATGTATGCAAGTACTACTTACTTTTTTTTTTAACAGATTTGAAGTCAAGGTAGACCAAGGTCTGAGGAAGTTAAAAGAAACTGACAGTCTGCTTTTGACTTTCTATCTTTCTATCTATCTATCTATCTATCTATCTATCTATCTATCTATCTATCTATCTATCTATCTATCTTCATCATTATCTAGCACATAATTACATAATCATATTATTTTATTCACATATGTTCTTCTTACCTTTTCCAACATTACTTATATATTTAACTTTGAAGGAATTGCATTTTTTTTTTTTTTGAGTTGAGTCACTCTGTCGCCCAGACTGAAATGCAGTGGCACACTCCTGGCCACCGCAGCCTCGACCTGCTGGGCTCCGGCGATCCTTCCACCTCAGCCTTCCAAGTCGCTGGAACCACAGGCGTGCGCTACCATGCCCGGCTAATTTTTGATTTATTGTAGAGACGAACCTGCAGGCTCAGGCAACCCGCGGGCTCAGGCAATCACCTCGGCCTCCCAAAGTGCTGGTATTACAGGCTGAGCTACGAAGTCCAGCCAGGAATTGCATTTTTAAGACTCTTTGATTCTTTGGAAATGTCCTTGTTTTGTTTTGCTGTGCTTTTAACTGCAGAATGGCAATGACCTCTAAAGCCAAAACAGAAGTTCCAATGTTAGTAAAGATTGCTAGTAACTGCTGAAGATGCAGAAAATTGGAGTAGTGGTAAAGTCTCTGCTAATGTGTGCCATGAGAAAAATAACCATTGAAGAACACACACACACAAAAGTTGCTCTCTCCTCACATCTTTGTGTTAGGCAGAATCGCCCATTCTTATTTCTGGCAATCACTTTGTACTTTTCTCTACTGTAATTTTTGGATCACTTCTGAACTAGTTTTCAATTTGTATATTTAAAACTACAATGATGTCTCTTACTCTTCTTCCAGAAGTGCATATTTTATTTGACCACATACCATTCAAGATAGGTTCAATGAAACTTGGAACAGCTGAAAACATTTACTAATCTTTGATTGCTATTTGCAGTTGGAGGTAGCTGTCTCCTTCCATCCTTTTTCTACTCAACTCAGTGGAAATTAAAATTGACAGAAACAATTTCTTAGATGGAAAGTGGAAAAAATGAACAAAGGAGTTGGATATATGTATATATTTTTTCTTACATTAAGCTTTCTGTATATTGTTTTTATTGGTTTCTATTTTAATGATTTTCAAATGTATAAAGTGCACGTGTTCAAATTACAAAAAGGAAATAATATAAAGTCTCTTATTTTTTATGGTAAGACAAGCTGTCTGGGATAGTTTACTAAGTTCAGACTATATATGAGTCAATTGATTCCCAAAGCTATAGTGACAAGAGGCAAAATTAATGAACACAGCTGTATTGAAAAAGGGTCTCAGGATTACAGTATATTAAAACCTACAAAACACTTTGTTTTGTTATGGTTTTGACAATGGTATGGGCCAAATATGTAACCTTTTATAATATAACAGATGCCACATTGTTCTTTTTCTCTTCATATCTGTGAATGAGCATTTTATTTTAACTCTAAGTGAAAGCTAACTGAAACAAATTTGGGAGGCAATTCTTATGCTTCAGGGCTTTAGGTTCAGATACTATTTAATTACATTAAAAACTTAAAGCTTATAAAGTAACACACCCACGGATAGTCTATAGCAAGTTTTGTATTTGTTTATCAAGTATAATGCATTAAAATTTAGAAAATTTTGCTTGTTTATATGGATATATGCATTACTTGAAAAATAAGTGATAGTAACACCGGGTTCTCATTCCTCCAAGGCAATGTTGGCTGGGAAAAACTAATTCTTGCCTTCATTAGATAGGAAATTATTAAATTTTCCATAGTCCTCTCCACTACTTATTGTTTTGCAACTGACTATGTCCCTTATTTATAAGTTAACTGCCTGAACTTCTAAGCATTCCATTTTCAACCTTTTGTATAAAACATCTGGCTTTACCAAAGTTCTCAATCTTGAAGTCTACTAGGAATGCTGGGCTATTCTGGGACTACATGAGACTGGAGTTTATTCGCAGGTCGGATAGAGATGATGTGATGAGAGCAGGGCTTTTGAACTCAGTGATTGTACCAGTGATTGTACCCAATGCCCTCTCCTATCACAAATATTTTATAATATTATTTTAATAAAGTAAAATTTCAAGATACTAGAACCTACTTATACACATAATTTGTAGATAGATAGATGTTAGATAGCTGATAGATAGGATAGATAGATAGATAGATAGATAGATAGATAGATAGATAGATAGATAGATATAGAGAGATTTTACCCTCAGTACTATGAAGAGGAATTAAAGGAGTATAATATAAATGCTTGGTCATACTTATATTAGAAGACATAATGAAGTAGTCAGATGTATACCTCTAAAGACATTCATTATGGATAAGAAAGTTGTGAATCTGGACTACCTGAAGTGTGTGACGTTAGATGACTCTAGTGAAAAAAAGATCTTTGCAATCAACAATGTGATTTTCTGATGTGGAAAGAGTAAATAATAAAGTTACAAACAAAATAAAATGCACATTTTCTCTTCACATGGTAGTAAATTTACAGGGCTAAATGTATTTAAACTATGCAAAATCAACTTTGTGTAGAAGTAACAACATGTGAGTAAGGTGGTACCAATGTGAATGGGCTTTTCACTGTAGTTCCCAGTTGTCTGTTACTTTGGGGAGATCTTAGAAAGTCAAATAACATCTTAAAAAATGCTTTGGTCTAGTATCCCCAGTATGGAGTAAATACATGCCCCCCTCCTCCTCCCCTGATGACTGTTCCTTGGTTGGGAGAATGACCCCTGGCCAAAGCTATCTGCACCCAGTCAAGATGTTTTTGGAGATATACACACCTACATACTTAAGTGTGCTAAGAAGATAAACATCCTTGTTCCTGCTTCTCAGCACATTATGCTATTGTTTGTGTCTCACTTCTTCTCCCCATTAAGGTTAAGGGTATATAAACCTCTCCCAATGCCTATTGGGGTATGGAGAGCTTGGTACCATCAGCCACCATCAGTACTTCCTGTAAGTAGTAATAAACCCATGTCATTGTCAACCTGTCTTTTGGTGATTTCTTCAGAATAGTTAAACATTATGTGAGTGCCCTGTCTGATTTGGGGCTCCTGTGACACACACAGACACATACACATCCTCACCCTACAAATAAATGGCAATAGTGCAATCCAGTGGCTGTGCCAGCCAAAACAAAATCAAATAATAAATATCTCCCAAATGTCACCTAGTGAATACTACTAGACTGTGATGTGATATAATGTCTAATGTGAACAACTTTCCAGAATTCCTGAGCAAATATGACCTGAAAGGTAAATGGTTGACCTTTTAAGTTTGAAATGACAAAACTTTTCTTGTTTAGTTTGCAAAATTGGTATATTGATGTATTTGCTAAAAATGATAATAATAATAATAAAAGTTTCTCTCAGTGAATTGTTAATAAAAAAGTCAAACTCAGTAAAATATTTTATTTTATTTTTTTTTATTTATTTATTTATTTATTTATTTATTTATTTATTTATTTATTTATTTATTTTTGAGTGGGAGTCTCACACCGTCACCCAGGCTGTAGTGCAATGGCATGCTCACAGCCACCCCAGCGTCAACCTGCTGGGTTCCGGCTATCCTTCCATCTCAGCCTTCCAAGTAACCAAAACTACAGGTGCGCGCTACCGTGCCCGGCTAAGTTTTGATTTATTGTAGAGGTACGGTCTCTCCAAGTTGCCCGGGCTGGTTTCGAACCCAGGGGCTCAAGCAATCCACTCACCTTGGCCTCCCAAAGTGCTGGGATTACAGGGTGAGCCACCGAACCTGGCATAATAAAATATTTTAAAAGCTTTATTCAGGGCCAAATATGAGTGACTTCTCAGGCCAAAGCAAAATCCCGATGGGTTCTGAGAACAAGGGCCCAAAGTGGTTGGATTACAGGTTAGTTTTATACATTTTAAGGAGATAGAAGTTACAGGCAAAACGTAATCAATTACATTGGTTGAGCCTGGAAAGGTAAGACAACCTGAAGTGAAGAGCTTATAGGTTTATAGGATAGGTAGATTCAAAGATTTTCTGATCCAGGTTGGTGAAAGAGTTTAGCTCTGTCGAAAGAATTTGAAATCAGTAAAAGAAATGCTTGAGTTAAGATAAGGGGAGTTGTAGAAGTCAAGGTTCTTGTTATGTAGATGAAGCTTCTAAGTAGGCTTCAGAGAGATAACTAGTATACAAGAGAGGGCATGGAAAAGGAAACAAAAAGTGTAATTATTTTTTGAGAGCTGGCCCCTTGTCATACAGACATCCCCCACTGTGTTCTAGGAACCCGTTGGCATCAGTGTACCAGCTAGCGTTGTTGTGAGAGGCTGCACTGGGCTTCAGTACATTTTCTTTTGGAGATTCTTTTAACACGTTTACCCATTTCATGATGGGTGATTTACAAAAGCTCTTGCCCACACTGAGCTGAGTGTTCAGCATTTTTGACTCCAAACAGCATGACCTCCAAGCCCCACCCTCCCTATGCACTCTATTGTGCCCTGAGCAACTTTTTGTTGTTGTTGTTTCCCTGGAAGAAAAAAAGTTCTCAAAGGGAAACATTTTGCGGATGTGGAAGAGTGAAACAAAAAATGGCAGAAGCACTAAAAGGTATCCAAATCGAGGAGTTCAAAAACTGTTTTGAGCAGTGGAAAAAGGGTCTCAGTAGACGTATTGCATCAAATGGAGAGTACTTTGAAAGTGACTGAAGTTAAACATATAGAAATAAACACACAATTTTTTATAAATACATTCCAGGTTTTTTTGAGTCTTCTTTCATATGTCTTAAAAGATATTCGCTACAGATGCAAATTTCTCTGGGAGAAGACTTTGCATGGTTACTTGAAAATATGTCAAAGAAATATTTTTGGTGGTAAAATATTTTTATTTCCATTATTACCTGCTGTCGTGTGATACTATACCAGGGTATGGTTAGAATTTGGAATCTTATTGCCAGAGTATGTTTTGCCAGACTTAAGTCTAAAATTCCACCAAGGAATATAATGTAGAATGTCTGATCTCCTTTTCTGTCATAACCTGGAATTTAATTTTTCAGTATTCCCTGGGCCCAGAAGAGATCTTTTCAGTCAGTTGGGAGTGGGGGAATTTACCAGAATTTAATAACTTCCAGTATTTGCTTTAGGTAATTTTCAATTATTTTTTAGAAGTCCTTTAACATTACAAAGATAATTAGGTAAAATCTTTTTATAAATTTGAAACAAAATTTCAACTTTATACATGCTACATAATAAAGAAGTAAAAAGAAGTAATTGCAAGCAAAATGTTTAGTTTGAGGAAAGAATATTACTATATATAAGCTTCATTTTGATTCCATCTTTAATAGTAAACCTATAAAAGTAATTTTAACTTTCCACTCATTTAACAACTGATGCAAAATGATTTATTTATTTTAAAAGTCTGATTTGTAAACATAGATACTAAAAATTGTATTTTACATCAGGTTTTATTTGAGGATTAAATGTATATTGAAATTTAGCTACTTGTTTCATAATGAAATATAAACTGATTTAAATCCCAATATTCTACTATTTTGTTCTAAAATAATTTTTATAGTTTCTGTATTTTGCTGTGTTTTCTTTCTAAGTACAAAATGAGATTTTTGTTCTCTGTGAGCTCTTCTTAAAGAATACATTGTGAATTGGATAGTCTTAAATTTTATAAATTAAAAAATGGATATAATTCTAAGTCCTTTTCCCCTTTTGATTAATAAGGAGTGCAGATCTTTTTGATATGCTACAGAATTTTGACTGCTTAGACACCACTTATAATCTGGTTAAGATAATCCTGAGACAAATTTGCAGAAACTATACCATTACATGTTTCTCTTTAACTTATTTCTTAGCATCAGTGTACTTTATGCTACAGTGGTCTCTTGTGGTATACATTTAGCAGTATCTGACCATGAAGAAAAACTAAGTTCGTTGAATAGTGAAAATACCTGTGACATCTCATGCTGCCCAGATTCATTTGCATGAGAAACCTGCATACCTGAATCATCTGCCTGCCCTTCTGAGAGCCCAAAAGTGCCAGTTATGCCCATTTGACATTATCTCAATGGATCCTAAATGTGTCATTGACTGTTTTAAAAGCAACAAAATCAAATTCCTTAATTTAACATAAGAGGACTTGTCGATATTTCTTCTTGCTCCTCATCTGTCACCTCCAGCAACAACTCTGTCCAGGAAAATAAACATCTCATATTCAAAATTGTTATTATGAACCCAATTCTAAATTATTGCTTGTGATCAGTTCCAGAAATGTCTTACTTAAGAAAAATATTTTCCGAACATTTATATTATGACTTTTATTGCATTTTCTACTTATTTTTTAAGTGCAATACAATAATCTGAAGTAGAGAGACAAAGTATTTTAAGTAGTGTAAAAATTGCACAGACTGTGTGCTATGGCTCACGCCTATAATACCAGAACTTTGGGAGGCCAAGGTGAGAAGATTGCCTGAGCCCAGGGGTTCAAGACCAGCCTGGACAACTTGGTAAGACCTCATCTCTACAATAAATCAAGAAAAATTAGCCAGGTGTGGTGACACATGCCTTTAATTCCAGCAACCTGGAATGTTGAGGCAGAAGAATCACCTGATCCCAGCAGGTTGAGGCTGCAGTGGCTATGAGCCTGAGTGACAGAGTGAGACTCTGACTAAAAAAAAAAAAAAAAAATTACAGAAAAAAATTTCCAAGTGCCAGAAAACAGGTTGGTTATAAAATTTCTGGGGTTTTGTTTTTGGTTCTCATCTTTTAGTTACTACCAACAAGGATATATGGAGATATTTGGCCTCAGAGAATAGTGAGAAATAGCACATTTACCTTTTATTTAGAGGCCTAAAATACAATGACGTAATATATATTCCATATATTTATTTAGCATTAGTACACTAATGATATTATCATATAATATTAAACACTGACATTTTCCAAAAACGCCTGTCACATTTCTTTTTTGGTACTACATGTTCAATTTTCTATCATGAGGTAGAGTCTACCTTTCCCTTGAACTTAGGACTCTGTTACTTCCTTGGCAAATAGAATTGCTGGAAATGATGCTGTAGGACTTAAACAGTGAAGTCATAAAAGGGGAAATGCCTTCTGCCTGGCTCTCACCCTCTCAGGACATTCATTCTTAGAACCCAGGCGTGATGCTGTAAGGAAGTTCAGGCTCCATGAAGTTATGTTTAGCCAACACCCCCAGCCAAGATCTTAGCTGCATCAGCATCAATCATCTATGGTATGAGTAGACAAGGTTTCAGATGATTGTAGTCCCCAGCCTTTAAGTTGCCTCATTTGAAACAGTGGAGCAGAGATAAGCTATGCTAAAAACAAGCCCTGCCAAAACTATTGAGGGATGGAGCGGTAGCCATGGAATTGGAACAAATGATTATTCTTTTTAAATTTCTTCTCAGTATTTAAGCATTTACTAGTCTCCAAGGCTACCTAGTGAAGGTGGGGGAAAGGGATCAATCCCTACACTATGGTTTGAATGTTTGTGTCCCCTCCAAAATTTATGTTGAAATGTAAACCCCAGTGCAACAGTATAGTAGACCCTTTAAATCTGAGGTTTCACTTTCCACAGTTTTGCTTTCTGCAGTTTCAGTTATCTGCAGGTCAAACATATTAAATGGAACATTTCAGAAATAAAAAATTCATAATTCTCAATTGTATACTGTTCTGAGGAGCATGATGAAATCTCACATTGTTCTACTCTGTTCTGCCTGGGATGTAAATCATTCCTTTGTTCAATGCACCCATTCTGTACACATTACCTGGTCACTAGTCAACTTAGTAGTGGTCTTGATTATCAGATCAAGAAGAAGGGTAAGTATAGGACTGTAAGATGTCTTGAGAGAGAGAGAAGGAGATAGCACATTCACACAATTTCTATGGCAGCATATTGTTATAATTGTTCCATTTCATTAGTAGTTATCGGTGTTAATCTCTTACTGTGCCTAATTTACAAATTAAACTTTATCATAGGATGCTTGTAGGAAAATTCATAGTTATAGAGAATTTAGTACTATCCATGGTTTCAGTTATCCATTTGGGCTCTTGAAATATATTCCTCAAGAATAAGGAGGAGCTATATTTTGCCCTTGAACAGCAGTGGTTTGAACTGTTTGGGTCCAATTATGCAGATATTTTTAAAACATGTACAGATTGTACATACAGCATTCACAGGCTGTGAAACCCATATATATGGATGGCTGACTTTTCATAAATGCAGGTTTTGCAGAGCTGACTGAAGGACTTGAGTGTGCACAGGTATACGTCAGGGTGAGTTTGCCTGTCCTATTCCTTCCACCATGGGAAGACACAACACTTTGCTCCTCTGGAGGAAACAGCATTCAAGGCACCTTCTTGGAAGTAGAGATCAGGCCCTCACCAGACACCAAACTTTCTGGTGCCTTTATCTTGGAATTATTGACAGCCTCCAGAACTATGAGAATTACATTTACCCAGCCTCTGGTATTTTGTTATAGCAGCAAGAATGGACAAAGATACCCTACTTTAAAACTTTTCACCTATATGATAAAATCCTTGATGATAACTTCTTTTTAATTCTATCATATATTCATACCATTAGACAATCTAGATCTCAGCTACCACTTAGAGGAAGACATAATCAACTATCAGTACTTACGTCATCCATCACAAAACACTTATGCAAGTATACTTTTACTATATTTAAAACATACAAGGCCATTGAGAATCTGTCTCAAAAAAGGTTTTGTCAAAATAATTTTATGAATACTAAGCTAAACACAGATATTCCTAAATTTTTTTTAATGTATCAAAATATATAAATTAAATAATTTTAATGGGGCTTTTAAATCTATGTGGGATAGTTTATTTTGGTCCCTAATCCTAAAATGCTGCCTGCTTGGTTTATAATCTTTATAATAACTGTTTTTTATTTATTATTAGCTTAGAGTGGAGTGTTTTCTTTCCTTTGTATTCAATAATATAATTATAGTATAATAATCACTACAGCAATTATTTCATTAAAATTTTTAAACTTGAGTATTTACCACCAATTTCTCATGGATATCATGAAATCATTCACTTTATCACATCTTTAAGTCTTTCTATGGAAAGTGTCACAAAACATACTATACCGCCATGATTTGTTTATCTCTTTCTAAGCTTTCATCTCAGCTGTCAATTTTCCTGTGGGAAGGCATTCTAAAGATGCGTTTGCACAGCATCATAGTAGGACTTTAAGTGTCTAAAACCATTCACTGTGAACACGGGGTAAATTGGGTTACACGGAAATGACAGTATATTCATTTACAAGTCCCTTGACACAGTCTTTTCAACAATGTAGCCTTAGCATTTATAGTCCTCTCCCAGCTGCAGAGGGAAATTCAACGGCCTCATGATGGTGTCTGAACTGAACTGTTTTGTGCAGGAGGAGGGCCAGAGGCAGAAGCAGATCGGGGCCTTCCGGTTCATCTGCAGTTTGAGCTGGTTCAGCAGCAGCCCTGAAGTCGGGAGACTCTCACGTGATGAGGCTCTGGCTTTTCTGTAAATCCTAAATGAGTAGCAGTTTTTGCTTTTTGAGACTCGCAGAATTCTTTTGAACTCCTGTTGGATTCGGGGATCACAGGGATCAGCTTGACTCTTGGAAGCAGGATGTGTTCATTCAGAGGCAGCAGCTTTGGCAGCCAAAGAGGATTGTCAGAGTCTATTTTCCTTTTAGCAGTAGGAGTAAGTACTGTAAAGAAACAGGTCTTAGGGAGGCTGCAGGATGCATAAACAGGGTGTAATCCACAGAATTTGCTGGGAATTAGAGAAAAAGGAAACAGGAACACAATTCTGGGGCTACTATTCTGCGTGGGGGTAACTGCTACAACATGTAGGCTACTACTAGCTAAAAAACCTCTTGCTTTCTTGTTATCCTATACATATTGAGTTTTCCTATCTTCATTATGCATTTAATCTCCATTGTTTACATTCTTCCCTCCTTCCCACCAAAAAAACATTTAAGATTTTGTCATTGACTTCTGAATTTATGATATATCACTTTCTTTACATGATTAAATCATGCCAGTATTAAAACTATAAAATACTTAGAAAATAAAGGTAAGAGAAAATATTGGTTTTTAATATCTAAAATCAATTCAAGTATGAAAGTAAGCAAAATGCAATGTTGAGGGTGGCAGGGATAATATTGTTTTATGCACATGAGAGAAAAAAATATACTTCAGAAAAGTGTTGATGAAAAATGCCAGCACTAGACCCATGGTACAATCCCAAGAGGTCCTGAAAACATGTGCCAAACATGACTGAATTACAGCTTGGCTTTATACATTTTGGGGAAGACACTTAAATCATAGCTAAAACACAAATCAATATATGTGAGAATCACATAGGCAGACTCAAATATTTTCTGATTGGCAGTTGGTAGAAAGAGTTAAGTTTTGGCTAAAGAATTTTGAACTTATTAAAGGAATTGCTGGACTGAAATAGGAGTTTTGGAGAAGCCAATGTTCTTGATATGTAGATGAAGCCTTATAAGTGGCAGCCCTTAAAGAGAATAGATGACAAATGTCTGTTTTTCAGACTTTAAAGGTATCAATTTCTCAGTTAATACCTTCTGGGTCTGGGAAGGCCTGGAAGGAGAAAGATCTGGCTATGTGAATGAAGGTTCTGTATAGATGCAAATATTTCCCCATAAAAGATTGCTTTGCAGGGCTATTTCAAAATATGTTAAAGAAATATATTTTGGAGTAAAATATCTTTATTTTCTTTTGGGCCTGCTATCTGCCATGTGATGCTATACCAATGTCAGATTGTAATTTGGTAGTTTATTGCCACAAAGTCTGTTTTGTCAGTCTTATGATCTTGATTTGAATGTTAATGCTGGTCAGTTGGGCCTTAAATTCCTCAAGGGAGGGGCTGTAATGAGGTGTGGTCAACTTCCTTTTCCATCATGGCCTGGGATTTAGTTTTTTAGCTTTCTGTTGGTTCAGAGGGGGTCCATTCAGGCAGTTGGGGGGGCCTATACTCTTATTTTTGATTTTCAAAAATGACTTAACTATTCTGTGGCGTATGAAATGTTTTCTTGGTGATTTGTATTATAGCCAGGATTTGACTCTTTAAGTAGACTTGCAAACCACTCTGAGTAGAAATAAATAAAGAAGACTGTCATCGATCATTGGATATTTATGCTAAGAAGGACCATTTTCTTCTTCCTTTGCCATTTGTTTAATGGCCTACACAGCATGACTCCTGAAGGCAATGGCTCCAAGCCCTGAAGGCACATGCCCAAAATACAACACATGTTCTCCCCATGCTAATTTATCAGTACTATTCAGAAGGAAACTGGATGTAGGAAACTGTAATAGAAAGAAGAAGGTCTTGGCCAAGCATAATACTTGCAGCTGCGTTTCTGTTTCTGGAAGAGCTGTGATTTGCTATCCCATTGCAGCAGCACGTCCAGGAGAGTGACATTTGGCATGAGCTTCCACAAGGCTTTCTTCTTATGGAGGAAAAGAAATGGCAGGAACCGCATCAGTACATTTTAAAATTGCCCTCTTATTTCCCATTGAAAGGGAAAGATTTTAGGCTATTTCACAGGATAATAAAATAATGAACAGCCATTAGTCAAAGATTGTAAAAAAAACTAATAAAAAGAATGTTTTCTTGTATGATAACATTAGTCAGCACCATTCTGTTATTTAGGTAGAAAGCCACCTTCATTTATTGTGATGGTTGTGATTTTTAATTTCTAAACATTTTACATTAATGAAAACTGAATCAATGTGAAATCTGCTGCTACCTTAGATTTAGAAACAAAATAAGATATTTAAGAAAAAGACATTATAATGTTTAAGTTTGTCAATACATTTTGGCATTTTAAACTATCATTTATTTTTTTCTAAAACTTGTGAAACTAATTTTGACACATCTATGCTATACATGGTGAATCTAAATTGGGTCTGTGTAGCCAACATTTTAAAAGTTTTGGTCAGCCGAGCTCGGTGGCTCAGCCTGTAATCCCGCGCCTTTGGGAGGCTGAGATGAGTGGATTGCCTGAGCCCGCGGGTTCAAGACCCGCCTGGGCAGCGAGACCTCATCTTTACAATAAATAAAAAATTAGCCGGGTGTGGTAGTGCATGCCTGTAATTCCGGCTAATTGGAAGGCTGAGGCAGAAGGATCGCTGGAGCCCAGCAGGTCGAGGCTGCGGTGGCCGGGAGCGGCCACTGCACTCCAGTCTGGGCGACAGAGTGAGACTCCAACTTGGGAAAAAAAAAAAAAATGTTTTGGTCAACTTTTGTAAATGTTCAAAGGTTCGTCTTCCAAAAAGATTGTGAATACTGGGCATTGGGTGCCTGCTTGCTAGTAACTGAGTTAGCAGAACTTTGCATTGTTGGTAGCCATTTGCCATATGGTTATCCCAACATCCTCATGGCCAAAGAAAGGATAAGGAAGATGAATGACAAAATACTTCAGAATGCCCACCCTCAACACCCAGTGAATGGGTAAATGGAGATAACAAGCTCTTGAACCACAGAATGTAGATCATGATTGCCTTAACAAATTTAAAATTGCTAGGGTATTCCATTTTGAGCTTGTGAATCTGCACTGTGTTGAATAATGTAGTCACCTAATATTCTTAATTTACACTTTTTCTAGTGTGTACCTGCCTCTAAATACAGTTATTTAACATGTGTTAATTGGCATTTATTGAGAGGGTATTATGTCAAATACCGTGTCAAATATATTAGAGGCTAGAAGGATACAATCTCTGCCAGGTATGTAATAATAAGAACTATACTGAAAGGTAAAATGCTTTTTGTTCAATAATAGAGGTACAAGTACTAGGTAATGAACAACCAATGAAAAGGCCATTGACTTCAATTTCAACAAGTTTAATTTTAGAAGACTTTTGAAGTAATTGGCATTTTAGTTAAGTCTGAAACTAATCAGAATTTCCATAAAGTTAGAGACATCGTAAACAAAAGAACCTAATTATTAAAGCTTACACTGTAGCCTAGACAGCCTAAATTACAGAATATATGAAAATAGTAGCAGGATATTTGTGAGAACATCGAACTTGAGTTTGCTAGTCAATAAATTTAAAAAAAAAATGAATTACAGGAAAGTATACCTAGTGGTTAAGGATCATATCTTGCTTGCTCCTCTCACTCATGGAAGCTTTCCTTAGCCTCTCCAAGCTTCAACTCCAAGTATATCAAATGTAAAAGCTATGCAATAGGTTTTTTTGTGGATGTTTTACTGAGATACTATATATAGAATATATATAAAATAAACAATACCATGTCTGATAGTCATTTATGGTAGTTGCTATTATGTGACTATCATTAGCTTTGTTGTTATGATTAGTCTAAGATAAATTTGGAACTATAGTTTGTGCCAAATGCTATGGAAAGAATTGAAAGCTATGCCAATCTCACTGTAAATTTGATGTGTCAATTGGAAAAGCTATTTGGAAGAAGACTGTGATATTGTAAAAGCAGCCGTAGAAGAGTGACTCAAGTGTTAGAAAGTTGTGGTGAAGGTATGGTCATCAGTCAGGAAGTCTCATCAACAGACTAAACATTAGTAAATGAGAAAGGCAGATAAACAGGTAAAAAGAGATTATGACATTAACTACATATGTATTATTTGCATCATGAAAAATTGGATCAAAAAAAGAGAAAATAACTTGAAGGATATACAGTCTATTTCATTTACATCTAGTGTTTGAAATTCAGAGGAGCTAAAATTCTTGCCGTGAACAGAAGAGTAGTATCAGTAAGATTAATGTAGATTTTGTAATTAGTGCAAATGTTATAATGAAAACATGCTAAATTTTCCAAAGAGAGAAAATATTGTGAGAAGAGACCAAGATTAGAATCTTGAAGGATTCCAATGCTTAAAAAAAAAAAAAAGAGGAGATGAAAGAACAAACCTGGAGGCAACACATAATATCTGACCTTAAATTATACTATAAGGATATGGTAACCAAAACAGTATGCTATGAAAATAGACACATTGGCCAATATAAAACCCAGAAATAAAGCTACATGTTTACAGCCAACTGATCTTTGACAAAACATATAGTAGGGAAAGAGCATCCTTTTTAAAATTTTTTTTTGGAGGGTTGGAGTCTCACTCTGTCTGGAGTGCAGTGGAGCGCTCATGGCCAAAGCCGTCTCAATCTGCTGGAATCAGGCATTCCTTCCACCTCAGCCTTCCAAGTAACTGGAACTACAGGTGCATGCCACCACACCTGGCTAATTTTTTTGATTTATTGTGGAGATGAGGTCTTCGCAATGTTGCCCAGGCTGGTGTCAAACTCGCGGGCTCAGATAATCCTCTCACCTCTGCCTCCCAAAGTGCTGGGATTACAGGTGTGAGCTACCATGCCTGGCTTGGACATCCTTTTTAACAAATGGTGCCAGAAAAACTGGGTTGCCAAATACAGAAGAACGAAAATAGATTCCTATCCCTTGCCATATGCAAAAATCAACTCAAGATGAATTAAAGACTTAAATGTAAAACCTGAAACTATAAAAACTCTAGAAGAAAATCCAGGGAAAACTCTTTTGGACATTAGTCTAGGAAAAAAAAATTGTGACTAAGACTGCAAAAGTAAATGCAACAAAAACAAAAATAGACAAATGGTACTTAATTAAACTAAAAATCTTCTGCACAGCAAAAGAAATAACCAACAGAGTGAACAGAAAACCTGCAGATTGGGAGAAAATGTTTTCAAATTATGCATATGACTGGAGACATATCCTGGTTTCACAAATAACTCAAACAACTCAACAATGACAACAACAAATAACCCCATTAAAAATAAACAAAGCCATCAATAGATATTTTAAAAATGATAACATACAAATGCCCAATAAGCATATTAAAAAGTGTTCGACATCACTAATCATCAGATAAATACAAATAAAAACCACAGTGAAATGTCATCTTACACCAGTCAGATGGCTATAAGTAAAATGTAAAATAAATAAATAAATAAATAAATAAATAAATAGCAGATACTGGTGAGGATGCAGGAAAAAGGGAATGCTTTTTATACTGTTGGTGGGAATGTAAATTAGTACAACCTCCATAAATCAGCATGGAGATTTTTCAAAGAACTAAAAGTAGATTTACTGTTCAATCTAGCAATCCCTCTACTGGGCATCTATCCAAAAGGAAAGAAACCATGATATCAAAAAGATACCTCCAATTATATACTAATGGCAACACTATTCACAATAGCAAAGATATCGAATCAGTCTAAGTGTCTATTAACAGATTAAAAAAAGTGATATATATATATTTACATACATATATATCACTTTTTTACATACATATATATCACTTTTTTAATATATATATATACACACAAACAAACACATCCATACACTCATAATGAAATACTATTTAGCTCTAAAAAAGAATTAGATCATGTCTTTTGCAACAATGAGAATGGAATTGAAGAGCATTATCTTAAGTAAAACAAGAAAGTCAAATACCACATGTTCTTATTTATAGGCAGTAGCTAAATAACATATACATATGACATAGATAGTTGAATAATAGACATTGGAGACTCATAAGGGTAGGGTAATGGGAGGGGGTGAGGGATGAGAAATTACTGAATGGGTTTAAAGTACATTATTCAAGTGATAGTTACACTAAAAGCTCAGACTTCACCACTATGCAATATATTCATGTAGCCAAACTACAATTATGCCTATTAAAATTACTCAAATAATTTTCAAAAGAAAAGTCACTAAAGAACATTAGAAGGTTTTAAATAAATAGATTCATTTCTTAAACATTTTATTTAGTGACAGGCACCATATTTTTTAAGAAGAGTATGGACTATTACAGTAACTTGAAGAAAATACAGCTAGGCATGGTGGCATGTGCCTACAGTCCCCGGCTACTAGGGGAAGGTGAGGCAGAGGACCTCTTGGGCTAAAAAAGTTCAAAATCAGCCTGGGCAACATAATGAGACTTTTTCTCAAAAAAATAAAGCATAAAAAAAAATAAAAGAAGAAAAATAGACTACAAAGAGACTCAGAATGTGAAAACAAGGTAAATACAATTAAAGAAAATAAGAAAATTAGACCAAGAAAAGACTTAAGAAGTTGTTAGTTCTTGAAAGACTGCTACAGGAAAGAGACACCTGGCCTTCCTTTCCTTTTCTTTTTCTTCTGTCCTTCTTATTTATTTCTCTTCCTCCTCGTTGTGTATGTAGGGAAAAGAAAAATAATTTTTTAATTTTGGATTCAACAAAGGAAACTGAGACATATCCACAGATATAATATAATCTCCTTATGCTACAAGTATCTTCCACCTCACAGTTACACACTTACTATTAGTCTTGCCTGCTGTGACTTTGTAAATTAAATATTACAAAGGACACAAATCTTATGCCAAAAAATTTAATGAGATAAATTATCCTATTTGAAATTCATTCAGTTTTACATTTTCTCCTTCAAAGGCTATTAAACATGTGCCAGTATAGTCATATCAACAGATTATATAGCTATACCCATATACTAGATATATGCATGTTCTGTATTTCATAGAATAATCTGATCACAAAACATGAATATTTGTTCAGTTGATATTTGGTAGATAAAATTCATTAATTTGCTAGTTTAATGACCTAAGATACACTGTATTTTTTTTTTTTTTTTTTTAGAAAGCAGGATTTATTGAGAGGACAGAAAAACTCCTACAGTGGGAGGGGACCTGAAGGGGTTACCTCAGATTTTACTGAATTTTGATTTGAAAAATTTTACTATTTGGGTATTATCAATTTGAAGAAAGTTTCTAGAAAGGTGTTACAATGCAGTCTGTCTTTACTTCTCAAAGAAAATAACTAGAACACAGAGAAGAATAATTCAAATTATTAAAACATTTAATGAATATTTTATTAACTATCACTAAGTGCTATATTAAAAGGCTGTTTGTAACTGAGTGAGTTGCATCTGCCACATCAAAAAATGGGAAATTCAAGTTACAGATAGACTCAACATCTTTCAGTGTAATGGATGTATTTTATTGACATTTTCTTCTGTAACTGTTACTGATAAAGTCTATCATTTTCTTCATCTCTGCCTCTTCTCTACAGATTAAAATGTTAAACATGTCTCCATTAAGAAAGTTACTCCTTAATATTGAGTTCTGAGGCAATTTCTCTGCTGTGGTTATGTTTCCACAGCCCCAAACTAATTATTTTAATAATATTCTAGAGTTAAACTATATGTGTTCCTTTTCTTTTCAGATTGTGCCCAAAAGTGAAAATGTTAAGAAACTTTCAAGCAATTGGGTTAATCAGATGATGTATAATTTGATGTACACAATATTTTGACCAAAAATTTATAATTTAGTTACCTTACGTCAAGGAAAGTTGTTTGACTATTTCAATTTCCTACTTACCAGTGATTGTCTATTAAGCAGGATTATGAAACATCATCAAATTCAGAAAAGAGTAACTTTATTTTGAGTCGGAGTCTCACCGTCACCCAGGCTGGAGTGCAGTGACAGGCTCATGGCCACCATAGCTTTAACCTGCTGGACTCAGGAAATTCTTCCAGCTCAGCCTTCCGAGTAGCTGGAACTATAAGCCCATGCCACCATGCCTGGCTAATTTTCTGATTTATAGTAGAGATGAGGTCTCACCATATTGCTCAGGCTAGTCTTGAACCCCTGATCTCAGACAATCCTCTCTCCTCCACATGCCAAAATGCTGAGATTACAGGTATGAGCCACCACGCCCGGCAAGAGTAACTCTTTACAAGGGGAACCAGCCTATGAAAACACAATTTTTCAGAGCATGTACTCTTAATTTGGATCAATAGTTACACCTTAGCCCTTCAGACTTCACAATTACTTTACTAAGACAATAGCAAACATTAATAAAACAATTGTGAGAGTCAATGTACTGGGAAAAAAATGAAAGCAACAATGCCACATTTCTGTTCAGATCTATAAAAACCAGTTTTGTTTTGTTTGTTTGTTTTTTAAGAGCCCAACTGATATATGGAAGCCATAAAAATAATCATATAAATCAGAACATGTGATAATTGTTACAGTATGGATGGAGCTACACAACATTTTATGAAGAACCTAACAAGAGAAGAATTTGTTCATAATATAAGGGTCAAGGGAGACTTCCTTTAAGCTTCTTAAGACCCAGGAAATGTTTTTATTTAAACATGTGTCCAATGTTTAGCAATAGTTCGTATTACTGTCAGGACTTCAATCTGGAGTCTGAGTCATAAAATGTAATAATGAATTAATTGTTTAATGAAGAAGTGACAGAGTTGGATCTTGAAGAATCTTTAAGAGTTATGCAGCTGAAGGATTCAGATGAATAAGAAAACCTAATTGAAAATAGTGGCAAACAAAAGGGTATTGAAGAGATGAATTCAAGAGAGAGCAATGAAAATTTTACTCTTGCACATTCTGAACTTGAAAACTTCATAGCAATTCAAGTAAAGATATTTATAAGTAAAAAATTGTAATTGATATTAACTCTATCATAAAGATATCGTAATATATGTATCTTTAATATAATCTTTATATATATATAGTAATTGAAGCTATGGGAAGGAATGAATTCACCCTAAGAGAGATAAAAGTGACTAGAGTGAGTAATAAGCCAACATTAAAAGTGACACAATCTTTAAAGACACTCCCAAAATATCCATTTACCACACGTTTTTTTCCTCAGGAGGTTAATGAAGATGAAAGAAGGTGGAGTCAATACCTTGATGGGAGGTAGGAATGAGCTAATATTTATTTGGGCTTTTTTTTTGGCTGATAGGAAGAAACCAGTAAAGATGTTAGGGATACAAGAACAGAAAACCTTGACTGACCAAAGAAATATAAAGTGAATAGAGGATTATCATATGAAGGTGTATCAAAGACATGACCATCTTCACCTCCAAGCCAGTGAGAAAGAATTTGAGAGCTGGGCTCGGTGGCTCAGCCTGTAATCCCACGCCTTTGGGAGGCTGAGGTTAGTGGATTGCCTGAGCCCACGGGTTCGTGACCCGCCTGGGCAACTTGGTGAGAACTCATCTCTACAATAAATCAAAAATCAGCCTGGCGTGGTAGCGCGCACCTGTAATTCCGGCTACTTGGAAGGCTGAGGCGGAAGGATCGTCGGAGCCCAGTGGGTCGAGGCTGCCGTGACCGGGAGCGGCCAATGCACTCCAGTCTGGGTGAGGGCATGAAACTCCAACTCAAAAAAAAAAAAAAAAAAAAAAAGAATTTGAGAACTTAGTTGACAGTGGAAAGGGAGGAAATCAGATAATGTTTCTTTTTTGTTGTCTCCATTTTCATGATGTAATATGTACCTAGGTCATTTTCTAAAGGAACATATTAGTCTTGGTCAAAAAGAGCTTAAGAGAATAGTAAAAACTTGGAACAAAAATCTGTACTGAATGTGTGTGGTACTTGACCGAAATGGGCCAAATAATTACTGTCAAAAAACTTTAAAGACAAAACTGAGTCCAGAGAATCTAAATTTGTAACACAGTCAAGCAGGACCTTTGGAAAATTTAGCATATTTAGTAATGGGAATAGGGGAAAACTGGAAGTTGATTTGTTCCAGAAGAGGAACTGGCTGGGGAAACAGCATCAGGTCAAAGGAATGAAGTGATGTTTCTCATAGACATGGGTGCAAATGAATTCAAAGAACGATGCTGAGGATGACATCATTAGAAACCCCAGGCACTGGAGATTTTGAAGTCCAACATATTTTCTGAGAGTGAGAGTGAGATTGAGACTAAAGATGAATGAGAGAACACTGTGGTTAAAAACAGAGATTTTCTTTTCTTTTCTTTGAGAAACCAAGAGTTTATTAAGAAGACAAAAAAAGCTCCCAAGTGGGAGGGGACCTGAAAAAGGGTTGCCCAAAAAACAGAGATTTTCAAACTGGAAATTGGAGAGAAGGTAAGGATAGTTTCCTGGAAATTAACATAGCCTCAAAGTGGGAGGAGACATTGGTGACAGCTTTTTTCATTTTTAGATGAGCTCGATCAAATCTATTAGTCTACTTTGCAAATAATTTTTTATGTCAAAATTAAGGTGGAAAATAACAACAGTGACAACAACAACAATAAAACATTTTAGACAGGACTGTCTAGGCAATAGAGCAAACTGTTCTACCATCATCATTATTCTTTACCTTTTAAAAAGCTCTTCCTTAATTCTAACATTTCTGCTATGTCGAAAAGAACTATCATTTCTACTTTAAAAATGAAAATAAAAAAGAATATGAGATTATTGAACCTGGAACTGATAAGTGTCAAACGCAGAACTTGAATGGCAGACTTTTGGATAAAATTATAGGTTTTTTTACATTAATTTTTTTTGACCTATGGCATTCCATTTAAGCTCCAGTGCTGTTTCACTAATAGTGAATCTGAAGAGATCAGTTGACACAAATTAGTCTTTTCAAAGTAAAAAGACGTACTCTCAGATAATTTAAAAGTAAGTTGATTACATATGTCAATTATAAACAATATATTTATATGTTCTATTGATTAAATATTAATCCATACATGTTCTAAAATGTATTTTAATACATGTTTATAATTTCATAATATTTTGATATATTTTAATATTTTGATAGTGTATATGAAAACCATAACAGTTGGGGTGAACCCCTAAGTGTTCAGACAAAGTATGTGGTCCAAACACTGAGAAAATGAGTTTGTTAGTCCCTACAGATGAGATAGTAGATACATTTTGAGTAACCTTATTTCTCTTACATTTGCCCAAGATGCATTCATTGTGTTTGTTTGCAAAAAGAATAACTTAGGTAAGACTTGGTGTAAGAAAAGTTTGAGCAGAGAAGTCACAGAAGCACACAAATCATTGTGGCAAAATGCTTTGCTTTCTTTTTGTATTAAACAGTGAACAGATGAAATCCACTTTTAACTGTTTATCTGTTATTAAATCAGAAGAAGTATAATAGATTTTAAGCTAGTGCCAATGTGAAGGTCTTTATAGAACTAGATTTCTAAAATTAGGCAAGAATGTCTTAGTCACAAACTTCTAGAAGGCTCAGGACTTCGTCAGTCTTTCAAATGACAGTGATGACATAAAAACTCACATTTCTCTATGCACATCCCAAGAAGACTCAATTTACCAAAGGTAATTTTCTTCCTAAAACCTTGTTTGCTTCCTGTCCACAGGAAATTTTTCTTTTAATTTTATCTTTATGTCACCTGCAGACTCAGTTGCTGCAGTGTTGTTAGACATTTGGAAGGAAGGCTCTCCTTTTCTAGAGGCAGACATAAACGTGATAATGAGAGTAGGATGAAGCATTTAGGGAACTTCAGGAACAGAGGTGTAAGGAGTTTGGCCTTCTTGAGGGTATGTGTTCAGGCCTCCTGCTAGGATGAAACATATGCTCCTGATGAAATAGATATGCTGCTGACCTTTGGAAAAAAAAAAAACAACTAGTTTGAGCTGCTTGGGTTCACACAGTGGAATACCCGAGTTTTCTTCCACCTCTGCCACTCTGGCGACAAGAAGACCAACCTCTCTTCCTCCTTCTCTTCCTCAGCCTACTCATTGTGAAGATGAGGAGGATAAAGACCTTTATGATGATTCATTTTCACTTAATGGGTAGTAAATATATTTTCTCTTCCTTGTGATTTTCTTAATAACATTTTCTTTTGTCTAGCTTCCTTTCATTAAAGAATAAAGTACATAATAAATGTAACATGCAAAATATGTGCCAATCAACAGTTTATGTTATCAGTAAGATTTTTAATCAACAGTACACTATTCAGAGTTAAGTTTTGGGGGAGTTAAAACTTATATGTGAATTCCGACCGTGTGGGAGTCAGTAACCCTAAACACTGTTTTGTTCTAGGATCAACTGTACACGTGAAACATGCCTGAAAGTATTTGAAGGAGATTACCCATGGTATTGGGTTGGCATTCATCTACAGGGAGGGTGAAAATGCTCCCAGGTTACATAAACTATAGCTATGAAATGAGAGAAGGAGGCCTCTGTGAACCTCCTCTGGCTCTTAACCATTCTTTCTCCTCTCCCCTCCAACAGCCTTGCAGGCAAAATTCATTAATGTTGTAGTGTGCAATTATGCTTTTTATTGTTTTTCGTATTCCTCCTAAGAAGACAGTCGCCCTTGATATCATGGTGATATTTCAGCAATTCTTTATAGCCTCTTTCCAGTCCCCTATTATTAAGCATTTCAACTTCATTAATAATTGATGTCCATGTTTAAGTTGCTGGTTAGAAAATACCTCTAAGATTTTACTTTATTAGCTTTTGAGTAAATGTTCCCCAAATCTCCTTCACATTTTGTTAAAAATGAATGTTATATATCTTTTGATAAAACCTACGGAGTTAAGTGCCTAATAAAATACTACATGACTAAAATGACAATTAATATTTTAACATTATGCTGAAGTATGAAGATTTGCCTGCAAAGGTATGAATCACTGATTTTTCACTTCTTTAATTCTGTATTAATTGGTACTTGAGGCAATAAACCATAACATATAACTCTGGTTTCAGATAAGCTTTAATGAGAGCCTGACCTTTGCTTGGATACTTCTGTGACAGTAAAAGAGTTCAAGATAACCCTTTTTAGCTCAAATTTATGAGCTAGATGTTCTTAGCTTTTTCTTATCTTTGCCTGAGCTGATTATTGGGGGATAGTCTAGGATTTATAATTGAGATTTGGAAGAAAATTATATTCTATTATGTCCAGTTCAGTGGAAGTTTAAATAGCATTAGTGTAACTTCTTTAGTTCATTATCTTACATCTGGAAAGGAATTGGGGTTCAGAGATCAGCAAAGGTACATGACAGGCCTAAAAGTATGGTAACAAAATGGTTAAAGGATCACAGGTACTTTCACTGTATAGTTATACAATCTTGTTTAGAAGAGGGCAGTTTTTACTCATCTTTTTATGCTTCAAAGCACAGTAAAATCAGTGTTTAGAGTGAATTTTGTTATTGGATTCATCGAATGTAAATTGCAGAGATGTTTCATAGCTGAAGCATTTTGAAGGAAGTACAACTAAAAAAGTGAAAGAGAAGATTAGAAATGTTTGGATGTACACTTGTAGACAAATACTTTCAATCTGAGAGCATTCAGGTAGTTTTGTTTTTATATTCAAAGGCAAAATGAGAACTGTGACATATTGAGGAAGGTTGAAAATGAGTTGACAGAGAAGAGATAGAGAATGATAAATATGGATAATCGTAGATCCCCATGACCTAGTGAGAGTCCTCAGATTAAAATGCCAGAACAAAATCACTTTAGAATTTTTACCCTGCTTATATGTATTTTACAGAAATGAATAGTTTTTACCATTAGCAGCCCTGAAACTATGCCCTGCCTTGACACAGTTGACTTTGTTTTCTCCTGGTTCTTTTTATCCTCCGGTCGATCTTTCTCAACCATATTTTCTGCGGGATGCTCAGTATTTGCTGAGTGAAGAAATGAGTCTCCCATGAGAGGACTGCTTCTCATTCCTTCCACATTTCAAACTAACACAGTTGTGTGCTAATGAACCGCTGATGAAGGGGTGAAACTACGTGACTCATGTGTTGTCTACAAGAGGGAGCCCCAAAAAACTGAAATTTTTTTTGGAGGGTAGGCCCTTTTTCATACAGGCTTCCCTCCACTAGGAAAGTGTTTTAGGAGCCCATCAGTTTTTATTTGGAAATTTTGAGAGGGGTGCATTATAATTTGTGGATGAAACATTCCAAGTTGTGGCAAACAAGTGACTGTCTCTTCCACCATGATAATGCGCTTGCTCACATAGTGCTGAGTGTTCAGCAGTTTTTAATCAAATTTGGCATGACTCCCAAAATAAAACTATGCCAGAGGAAATGACAAAAGAATAAACTATGTCTGCAATTTTCTGAAAGATAGCAAATGTTAGTGTATGGGTTGAAGATGAGATAGACAAGGAGGCAGCAGCATCTATTAAGGAAACTGCAGAAAAGTCTGTGAGTAATTTGCCCAACAGAATTTCAAAGCGGTCGTGGGCTTAGATTCAGTAATTTAGTGAAGGCCTGAAGTAAGAAGAGGGTCTGTAGTTGACACTGCCATACTCTCTCTGCTGTCCACTCTGACTTATTTGCATGTGCACATGCACACCCACATGTTTGGGGTTGCAGCCTAATAGAGAATTCCATGTCTGTTCTCCCTGAAGTGAAGCTTGTCAATAAGGAAGCCTCACCCTACCCGATATAGAAATCCTTGTGGCAATTTCCCCTCAAGGGAAAGAACCAGCTGCTAATAGATCTATTAACTCAACAGAATAGAAAATTCAAAATAGATGCCCAAGTCTACTATCTTAAATATGAACAGTCGACCAAGAGTCTATAAGCACATAAGTAAAATTCAGTTGAACAAACATGTAGTTACTGAATAAGCAGTTCAGAGAACAGAAAAAATTATGTAATCAATGTATACTGAGATATTATAAGATTTTACAAAAATAAAAGATTGCTATAAAAATAATAAACAGCAAAAACCAAAATTAGTTGTGAAACAGAATGATATAAACATTAAATAGAAAAAAAAATGTGATTGCCAATAATTGAGAAGCAGTATTTTTAGTGGTTACAAGGGTAACCTCTGTAGCAAACTGCCCATGTTTGAATATGCATTTTAATTATTGGTTGTGCAGTGCTGGTCAAGTGACCAAGATCTTTAGTTTCTCTCTCTGTAAGAATATAGGTACTCTTTACTATTTTTTTCATCAAAAGTCACAATAGATAATGTGAAAGGTAAGCACTTAGTGAGGTAAGAGATTAGACAATATAATTAAAATAGAGTTAGCATCAATGGTAAATTAAAGTTTCTTACAAATTCATATGTAAAGTATTACTACTAGAAATTACATCAGGAACTCAAATCACATTTAAACAAAAGGAAATAATGTCAGGGGAATGAAAGTAAAAATGGTAACTAGACACTATTTTATGTGATCCCTGTTGATTATCAAAAATATCTGATAATGCCAAATGTCTGTGGAATGTGGAGAGGCTTTATAGTGGTTGAAATTTGATCAAGATCAATTATAGTTTGAAAATAACATAACTATTATCATCTTATAAAATTGAGAAAGTAAATATTTGATAACAGCAGTTTTTCTACCAGGTATGTGACCTGAAGCTGTATTTTTAAACTATGAATCTCAATTGCAATGGTCTTTCAAGTTTTCATAAAAAGTAAATAAAATTAAAATAGACTATAAAACAATACATTTTGTATATAAATAGTGTATATATTAAGCATAATATGGAAATATAATGGAAAGTGTTAGCATGCCACTTCAATAGTTAAAGATGTTTTGGCGGAAGTTGTTTCAGTTTCGTTTGTATATGTGCCCATGTGTATATCCTGTGTTAAAATGCAAACTGTTCCTTACTGTGGATTGTGGGCTAAAAGGTTTGAAATCCATTGCTAAGGAAGATGGCTGATTACATGTGTGAATAAAGTGCAGGTACAAGGATGTTCAGGATAACATTGCTAATAATAGCAAAACAAACAACCTGTAAACATTTGTTAGCAGGAAGGATAACTAAATACATTGTGGTATATTGACAAAACAAAATACTATTTAGCAATGAAACAATCAATGATCAACAGTTTTACACATCCAGGATGAATCTCAGAAACCTAATGGCTAGTTGAAAACATCTTCTATAAAGTAACATACATGGTACGAGTCCATTTTATAATGTTTAAAAACAAACCAATGTTTCACCATAAGCCCTTGTATAGTACAGCATTACCAAACATATACGTTTCTTTAATAAATACAAAAGTTAAAAAGTGTTTTGGTGGCTTAAGGTAGTTTTCAGGACTAGAATTTTTTTCACAGATTATAATAATGTTTTATAGTATAGGGTGATTTCAGCCAAGTATCTTTTCCAATTTACAGATCTTGAAGTAGGAAAGTCAAGGAACATATTTTGTAGAAAGATGACTATGGATCTCCTCAGTCCTCTAGAGATTAGAAAAACAGCACCCCTGCAGGGAATGAATTGCTTTCTGATGAAAATACTAGCTCACCCAAATTATACCACAATGACTTTTCTCTAATACAGGAAGTAAAGGAATTATAAGAAATTTCTTTAATTGGAAACAAAATACTTCTTAACAAAATGATAAAGATAAAGGTCTAGAGCATTTTAACACCTTAGGAGTGAGAGAAAGTAAAGGTTTCCTGAGAGTAGAAAGAAAAGCAAGATTTAATGAGCCAAAGATTAATAGTTGATTTTATTGAGACTAGATTGCTTAACTTCTCTCTGGCTCTTTGCGTTCTTTTATTGCTCCAAGTTTTGTGTTGACTTAATTGTAAATAACCAAAACATTGCTAATGACTTGGACAACTCAGTTATATGTTTATGGGAAAATAATAAATGACTGAATAAAGTACTTGCCCTAATTCAATTACATATATTTGAGGAAAATCTCTAGTCCATGCTCGGCCTCAGCAGTCCTAAAAATAGTTTTCTATTTGCTTATTCATAGATTTCAAAATTTGGGTACATGTTGCCAGTTCCATTGGACTGATCTTGAATTTTCTCTATCTAATAATATAAGAAAGTTAAGGAATTTTTATGGACTCCCATCAAACATTTTAAGCTTGTGTTTTTAACATACACAAATTTGTTTATAAATATATACATATATGCCACTTTATGTAGGAAATATAAAGGCTATTTTTTTTCTTACTTTAGATTTAAAAGAATGTAAGTTCTAATGTTCTTTTATTTTTCCCAAGGAATGTCCTTGCGTATTCCCTGAAGAGCATAGCCTACACTTTGAAAGCTGATGCTCTAACTTAAAATTATCTCCTAACCCGACAGAGCCAGTTTGTGTTTCTTTGCCAACAGCTGTGCTTTTATTACAATTAGCAAAGTTCCTCAAGGGGTGGATCTATAACCAAAAGTAATCTTCCATGTTGCCATACTGTCCAAGATTAGGTATTAGGAAGAAGGCTCAAGTTCCCAACTAGCTCTCATGTGCTGTAAAACCCAGCAAGATCATCTTGAAATCTACCTGTTTCATTATAGAGTCTGTCAACCTTGCCTGGCTTCAAAGATCTGTTTTATGGTTGTTAAGTTACTGCAGGGAAAGTGTGAACTGGGAACACAGCCTGAAAAAATAGCAGGGTTTTGTTTTGTTTCTTAACTGGACCATTGTTTCTTTATCATTTCTATGTGAAAAGCAGAGCTAAAATGTGGTACATATACATGGTGGAATATTACACAGCCATGAGGAAGGACAAAATTATGAACTTTGCAGAAACTTGGATGGACTTAGAGTCTATAATACTGACTGATCTATCACAAGAACAAAGAACTGAGTACCACATGTCCTCATTCATAAGCAGATCCTGAGCAATTATCATAATACTATAAGAAAGGAATTGGCAGTAATGGGAAACTGCGGGGCGGGGCGGGGAGCACACACCTCATCAACAAAGGTACCTGCACAATGAATATTTGTATACCTAACCCTGAGTTGTACCCCACATCTTTAAAAGAAAAAAGAAAAAAAGAAAGAAAAAGAAAAGCAAAGCTAAAAAAAAGTGATAACAGTTGGGTGCAATGGTGCACGCCTATAGTCTCAGCTACTCTGAAGACTCAGGCAAGAGGATCACTTGAAACCAGTAGTTTAAGTCCAGCCTGGGCAACATAGCCAGACCCTATATAAAAAAAAAAAAGAAAAGAAAAAAAAGAAATAATATGATAGTAAAAGGTGAGAATTAAGTAAAGGGAAGGCATGAATAGAAAGTATCAGTGAGGCTTCCATGAGACTAGCAGCTCCAGAGTTGAGTTGCTGTTCCCTACTGCTAAAACTCAGCCTTATCCCAAGCAGAAAGTTACCAAAGTGATGGCAACAGCACATTTATTCTTGTTTTATTTATGAAAATGTTGGATTAGTACCCAGATGAATAACTGTTCTGAAGTTGTATGTTGAAAACAACAAAACCCTACAAAATGTAAAGCGGTACATGTGTGATCAATCATAATTTTAATATGTTGAACAATGTAGTAGCTGAGAATCATTGGTAAAGCATATTAACTCCATCGTTCTTTTTGATTCTAGAAAAAGATTTGAAAATAAGACCAAAAAGGTAGGTGAGCATAAAGTCAGGAAGATAGATGGCAAGTAGTATACAAATATACTCTAATATGCTTTGAGTATGAAATTAAAAATTTTTTAAAATAGGCTTATTCTTTCTTGCAAGAGTGGTGGAAAGAATTATTTTCATTAGGCAGGCCAAAGAACAGAAGGCTAAGAGGTAGAGTCCTGAAAATCACCTTGGGTATTTTTGTCAAAATGAAATTTACCCTCTGGCCATGTAAGAATCCCACAACCTTCTACTGAGCAGTATGAGTCCTCCCAGAGCTGACCTCAACCAAGTCAACCCACCACAAACTCATTTTGTTGTAGAACAAGCCATCCTTTTCCAACTCCAGCCTCCAGACTTAGCTGACTCTTATTGTGTGATCCAGACCTTCCTATGTTCCACCAAACAAAGAAGTGTCTACTCAAGACTTCATTTGTGTGTCTCCCTAACAAGACTTTCTAAGAGGCAGGCTAGTGTAAAGATTTATTTACCTTCTAATATGTTTTATGTAACTTACTTTAAAAAAATGTGATTGTATATATTTAAGGCCTATTATATGTTGTTATAGAATTCATAAAGATAAAAAAACTACTATAATGAAGTTAATTAACATATTGATCATCTAACATAATTACCTCCATTTATTTTTACTTTTGGGGGCAAGAACAGCTAAAACCTACTCATTTGGCATGAATCTTGAATGCAGCACAAAACTATTACCTATGGTTTTCGTGTCATACGTTAGATCTCTGGAATTGTTTATCCTATATATTTGCTACATTATATTCCCTAACCTATACCTCCCCTTTTATTATCACTCTCCACCCCATGTAAACACTGTTTTGTTCTCTTTCTTTGTACGTTTGATTTTTTTTTTAGATTCCACATATAAGTGAGATTATGCAATATTTTTCTTCTGTGTCTGGTTTACTTCACTTAATAGAATGTCCTCCAGGCTCATCCATGTTGTGGCAAATGGCAAGCTTTCATTCATTTTTAGGGCTGAAGACTATTCCATTGCATAGACTATACACCTCAGTTCTTTATCCATTTGTCCACTGGTAGACACTTAGAAAGTGAACAATGCTGCAGTTAACATGGGAGTACAAGCTTCTCTACAAGGTGAACAATGCTGCAGTTAACATGGGAGTGCAAGCTTCTCTACAAGGTGATTTCATTTCCTTCGGGTATATACACAGAAGAGAGATTGCTGGGTATTATGGTAGTTCTATGTTTAATTTCTTTAGAAACCTCCATACTGATTTTTTATAATGGTTGCATCAATTTATATTCCCACCAACAATGTACAAGGAGTTCTCATTTCTTCATACCCTTGCCAATATTTGTTATCTTTACACTTTTTGATAATTGTCGTTCCAACAGGTGTGAGGTGGTATCTCACAGTGGTTTTGATTTGCATTTCCCTAATGATTAACGATGTTGGGCACCTTCTCATATACCTGCTGGTCATTTTTAATGACTTCTTTGGAGAAAATCTATTCAAGTCTTTTGTCCATTTTTGGTCAGATTTTTTTTTTTTTTTACTACTATTCAGTTTTATGAGTTCTTTAGAAGTGTTGTATATTAACATCTTATCAGGTATATGGTTTGCAAATATGTTTTCCCAATCCATAGGCTACTATTTCATTTTGTCGATTGTTTCCTTTGCTGTGGACAAGCATTTTAGTTTGATGTAGACCTATTTATTTATTTTTGTGGCCTGATATTTGAATATAGAAATAGCTACTATCAGTTTTAGCACTAAATAAACTTTCATATTTTCACTCTTAAACATATCATGCTTTCTACCTTAGGAATTGCTTTGATATAGCAGAAAAACAATGGTTTGATTTCCAAGTCAAATACAACTGTGTGTATTAGAATGCTTAGCAGACTATTACCTGCCATAAAAATGTTAGCTATTGCTTTTCTTTTATTTTGAAAATTTGTTCCATCCTATTCCAGAGAGAATATATATATTAACATGGCATATATATAAAGTGGATTTAAGAGATACACACACACACACACACACACACACAGTGTAACATGGCAGCCACTAACTACATTCAGTTACTGAGCACTTGAAATGAGACTCATCTGAATTGAGATGTGCTATAAGCATCAGATTTCAAGAACTTAGTATGAAAAAAGAATGTAACGATATACCTCATTAACAATTTTTGCATTGATTACATCCTGCAATGTTAGTATTTTGGATATATTGGTTGAAATAAATATTATTAAACTTAATTTCACCTCTTTTACTCTTTTTTAATGTGACTACTAGAAAATGTAAAATTATATTTGTGGATCATATTATGTTTCTTCTGGACAGCATTGATATATGAGATATACTTAATCAAATTGAACACTTTCCTTGTAACATTATTCAACATTTCCCCAGCAAGAGTAGTTCAGGGGACCTTATTCTAAACACTTAATGTTCAATGTCCTGTGGGATAAGACTAAAACAAAGTCTGAGTAGCCATGCTCCTAATTTTTGAAGAGTTTTCTGCTACCCAGACAGAAAAAAAAAAAGGAATGTGTTTGATTAGGGACTGTAGCAAGATAAGGTGGTGATACCGAATATAACTGATGAATGTTTCTTTAATTTACTCATTCTGGTAATAGTAGATCATCTAAATGTGAAATAGATTGAAGTTTCCATGGCATTTGCTTTAGTTAACAGTGGGGGAAAAAAGTTGCCACCTCACAGTTTTTGGACTAGACTGCAGAAATGGGAATTAATGAGGCTTATTTCCACACTGAACTGCCCTGGGTCTTGTAGGAGTCAGAGGGCAATGGAAAAACATTTATAATTACTTGTGTTAGAGAGAATTGCCCATGGAATCCAGCTTGGCTGCAAAGTGATTTAAAGGGAAAACTTTGCACCTACTTAATTTGATGTAAGTGACTTTTGGGAGGGGTGAGAGCTGAGACAAGACTCTCCATGATAAGTTCCTTGCTGTAGGAAATAGAAACACAGATTCAGACACCTCATTGAGAAAAACGAGGACGTCTAGTTCCCATTTGAACCTCCTGTTCCGCGCTGTAAGTCCGCAGCTAAAACGTGAGCTAGCGTTTACTCTTTACTCATGGTAATCACGAAGACTGAAGTACCTGATGAAAATCACAAATTATAAAATATATTGAAAACATTTAAAAGATGCAACACTTTTAAAAAATTTCATAATGCATGATAAATGTTCATTTTCCATTTTTACTGCTCACTATATCAGTATAATAAAATTCACTGGAGTGTTTCAGATAGTTGTTTATCTTGACCAAAGAAAGAGGATGGATGAAACCTATCTGTAGATTCCCTAGTCCTTCTTTGAGATTTCTGTCATCAAAACCTTCCTACAAAATATATAAATAATAAATATAATATCTGTAATATTTATAAATAATTGTATTTATTAAGTAATTATATTATAGTATTTTATTTATTCCCACTTGTTTAGGACCTGCTGCTGCATTTCATACATATATTTTTAATCTATTGATGTCTTCCCAGTTGGACATCTCTCCTGTGTTCAATTACATACTTAATGTCAATCTTCTCCAGAGATTTTGAGTTCCATGAACAGGAACAATGTATCTCCAGCTCATAGTAAAATTTTGGAACACAGTAACTGACAAATTTTGTTGAATTAGTGAACAAATGAATGAGTAAATCTAGTAAGTAAGAGTCAAGACGTGAGGAAATTTAACTCTCTATAGGAGGGAATATACGTTGGTGTCAACATTTCAGTGAGTAACTAAACATTATCTACAAATTTTAAGAAATTTTCAGAAATTACAATTCAGGAACTGATTCAATATATATAATTATTTAACTATAAAATTATGTATGTATACATATACCTATAATTATATTGACTGCAGCAGTTTGTAATCTAAAAAAGTTGAAAAAATCAACTAAAAAGTTGATCAAAAAAGAAAATAACAACAGCGCATTACATAACTCTTTCAAAAATATGATAGCTCTCTATATATTATATAGAAAGAGATAACATTGAGGAGCCAAATAGGTCTCATAGTATTTATTAAAACTTACGGAATCATCCGGGCGTGGTAGCGCATGCCTGTAATTTCGGCTACTTGGAAGGCTGAGGCGGAAGGATCGCCGGAGTCTAGCAGGTCGAGGCTGCGGTGGCTGGGAGCGGCCACTGCACTCCAGTCTGGGCGACAGAGTGAGACTCCAACTCAAAAACAAAACAAAACAAAAACAAAAACAAAAACTTTTGAAGTTCTTACTATTTTTCAGACAAGTTTCTAAGCATTTTCTTATTCACTGAAATATTTAATCTTCACATTTTGCCTATAAGGTAGGTACTATTATTACTCTTATTTTACAGAAGAGAAAACTGAGGTACAAAGAGATTAAGTTATTTGCTTGAAGTTATACTGTCAGTAATTAGCAAAACCAGTATTTAAACACAGGCTGTCTGACTCTAAAATTTTAATAATCTCTCATTCACCTTTTAAAAATAAGGAGTTCCATATATATGTCTGAAAAATGTGAAAGGTAATCTTCTCTAGCTCATTTTTTATTCTTGTGAAGGTTAAAATAGATAATGAATATAAACCCCTAGTTCACTGTCTGCCATAACTTATAAAATACAGGTTTATATATTTATGTTATATATAGACTAGAAATGCATGTACATACAACAGTATATGAAATGGTTTTATTCTGATATCGAGATACTAACAAGTTTTATATTCTATGTTTATACGTTGACTTGTTTACAATAAACATCTATTGTTTTATTATCTAAAAATAGTTTAAGATTGTATGCAAAAATGAAAATGATCAACTGAAAGTAGTTAAAATATCTTCTAAAATATACTGTTTATTATTAAGTATTTTCTACCCAACAATTCATTTGAAAATGTACATTGTATAAAAACATGAGCTTCAGGTTAAAAGAGCAAAAATTTTATTTAGTTTATCTTAACTTTTTAATTATAGCTATTTGTCTTGTTATTCAACATCTTGTTTCATAGTATCATGCATATTGAGTTTAGGATTATGCAATTTAAATGACTAAATTTTCCTTTTAATAAAACTGATATAAAAGCCCAAAGCATCTTTGATCAAAACCATCATATATCCCCACAAGTAAAACTCTCAGTTATAACTTTGACACAGCGTACCAAATATTTGTTGAAAATAGAATATTCTCTTGTAAGGTTTATTTTGGAGATTTCATCATACTTATCTCTGTGGATCTATTAAGTTCTAATGCCATAATTCTAAGTTCCTACTTAGAATTCATAATATAGAGTTTTTATTGTTTTACTCTGTAGCAGACCTTTTATGAAATTAACTCAATTTAGGATGTGTTAACTAAAGCAATATTTTTCATGGGAAAGACTCTTTCTTCCTATTGCTTTCCTTCTGCAAGTATTATCTTATTAAAATAACATGTCATGTTTCTCTTCATGAATGCCCCAAAGAAAAATGTGGACAGTCTGTGGTCATACCATAGATCTTGTCTGAAAAATGTGGACAGAAGAAAAAGACAGAAGCAATATGTGTCAGTCACGAAGGAGAACTGAAATCCAGCTTATAGAGCAAAAATTAAATGACTAAAAATATCTAATCAACAGTGACATTTTCAAGTACCAGCTGTGCAATGTGGTAGGATTTGTCTTAGTCTGCAAGTGAGCTTGTATAGCTCGTCAGAGCCTAGTGAGTAAAGTATAGAACCAGGAATCAGGAAATACATTGGCAGTCCCTGTTTTGGCCCTCAATGCACGAATAAATCCAAGAATATTCATCTATTTAAAGGGGCTATTGATCACAGTACATCACTCATGAAGAAATATAAACTAAAAAGTTTATAGAAATATGAACTCAGAAAGCTGAATGTCTCCAATGTATCATAGATATTCATTTCAGGAACTAGTTTCATGACCCTGTATAAGTTATTTAATTTCTCTATGGCTCAGTATCCTCAGTGATAAGACAGGAGTTATAATAGTATCTATCTCTTATGGTGGTATGTAGATTCAATGAGATAGTACATAAAAAGAATTTAGTACAATAATCTCAACACACTTCAACTATTGATAATACTATATCTATAAACTATGATAAATATTCCTAAATTATTCATTAATAAGTTAAAATTGCATTATTTTCTCATGTAGGACCACTTTCTAGTTGATAGAGATGAAAACAATGACCTCACATATTGGCAGCTAAAAGACCTCCTAGGTGGAATCTATAAGACTTCCTACATACCAAATTCAAGTCCATAATGATTCAAGATATTTTGATTTCTATGAGAAAGAGAGGAAATTTATCTTATTCTTTTTGGAATTTGTACAAGGAGGGGACCCCCAAAACCCATGAATTTGTGTATTTTAAAAAGTGTATATTTCCTTACATGTTTAAACTTGTCACCTTCAAAGTACTCTTTGTTTGATGCAATATACTGATCAAGATGCTTTTTTCCATTGTTCAATACAGTTTTTGAACTCACCAATTTCGATGCCTTTTAGTGCTTCTGCCATTTTTTGTTTCATATCTTCCACACTGGCAAAACATTTCCCTTAGAGGCCTTTTTCTTCCAGGGAAATAAAAAAAGTAACTTGGGGCAAGATTGGGTGAATAGGGAGGGTGGGGCACGGACATCATGCTATTTCTGGTGGAAAACTGCTGAACACTCAGGGCAGTGTGGACAGGTGCACTCGTAAATCACCCATCGTGAAATGAGCAAACGTGTTGAAAGAATCACTTTAAAAAATTTCACTGAAGCCAACGCAGCCTCTCACAACAATGCTAGCTGGTACACTGATGCTGACAGTGTATCACTCACCTGGCAGGGTAAGCCTCTATTACAAGGGGCTCGCCTTCCAAAAGATAATTCTGGGTTTTCTTTGGGGGAGGCCCCCCTTGCATAAATAAAAATAATGTTATATCTATTTTTCCAATCCAATGTAAACACTAGACATTTTGGCATAAATACTTAAAGATGATGACATAGAGATGTTCGTTTTGGTGGTGGTTTTAGTGATAGTAGCTTAAAGGTAAAATCATTTGAAAGAAATACTTTCCATCCTGCTTTTTAAATGTAGAAATTGTCCCAAGTAATCACTTAAATTTATACACTAAATTTTATTTGTTTTATAATAAGTATTTATTATGTGAATATGCCATAGTGAAATAAGTTTCTGTCCTATTATTGATGATCGAAATTGTTTCCAAATTTAATTTCAATGCTACTTTGAAAAACAAATTCAGGCATAAATATATTTCAGAATATGATTACAGTACATGATATCATTCAGGAAGGATCTCTAGAATTAGAATTGTTGAAAGAAAGTGAGTGTATATTTTAAGAATTTTGATACAAGAAAAAGATGCTTTCCAAATGATAGTGCTATATTAGACCGCCTGTTTTATTATATGTCCACTAACACTGGACTTCCTTTTTTCTAAATTTTAATAATTTCATAGACAAAAAGTATTATATTTTTGTTTTTTAAAGTTTATCCTAGGTTGTAGAATCTTCAATAAGCTTAATAGGTCTATTTTAAAGATAATGTTCAGTTTATATGTTCCCTAATGTATCTGTTGGAAAGGTCTTTTTCTCTCTTATTTTGGTAAAATTAGTACTTTATTATTTAAAGATTTAAAATATATGTGGTATATGCTACAATTTTTCAGTTTTTTGTTTTTATATTAGACTTTTTTGAATACCTGTAATTTAAAATTTTATGTCTTAACTTTCTAGATATTGTTCTGTGATATAACAATAACCATGTTTATGAAAATATTAATGTTTAAGAGAATATGTACCTGGTATTATATTTGGATAAATATCATATAATTTAATACTTGATCTATAAGATATATATTAAAATTATCTTTTTGTAGGTTAGGAAATTGAAGCTCTTAGTAAGCAAGTCATACCTTCTGGTTTCTGGTTTGGCAGGCATATAAGGAGCTTAGAAGTCACCACTCTGTCCCAACAGCAAATCAAAAGTTGAACTTACTGAGAAATCAACTCTTTTTAGATTCAGCATAAAGTGACGTTACCAAGCAAATCACTGCTCTCAAATTAGAAAGACAGAAAAATACAGAGGATCAAAATTTACCAGAGAAAAACTCAGAAGCAGAAACTGCCACAGGAACAAGTGCCAGGGTAGAGAAACCTGAACTGTCAGCAACAGATTGCTGGGGGCTTAGCATAGAAGAGTCTGAAAGTAAAAAATTCTGAAGGAAGATCCACACAGTGTTGTGAGTTGTACTTTCAAGCCCTACTAGATTCTTTTAGTGAACATCATAGAAAAATCTCCTCTTCCTTGTGGTAAGACACCATTTGGAAGTAGGCTGGATCATTCAGTTCTCCCTCATAAGATGTTCCCTCAGAAGAAACCATTTTACCAGACTTTAACAGGCTGGGGTTTTATTGGAGCCTACTAGATCTGCAGGAAGAGACGTACCCAACCTCAGCCTCCTCTAGCCATTCTGTCCCACCTGTAAGGAGGTGGGTGACAGACAAGTCCACTGTTGTCAGTAGGCCCGCCTTGTAAGAAATGCTAAAAGAAGTTATTGAAAGAGAAAAACTGATACAGATCAGAAACTAGGATCTACATAAACAAAAAAAGAACATTAAAGAGAAAAAAATATGAAATAAAAACTTTTTCTTAACTGTTCTGAGAACAATTTCTTTAAAATTATAATAGCAATAATATATTCTGATTACATATACTATTCAAGGGATGGGAGAAATGAATAACAAATATCTTGTTATTATAATGTATTTTTACTACCCATGAAGTGGAATAGTGTTATTTGAAAGTAGACTTGGATTCCCACCAGCAGTGTAGAAGCATTCCTTTTTCTCCACATTCTCACCAACATCTATTGTTTATTTTATTAATGATGACCATTCTTTCTGGTTAGATGGGTTAGGTGATATCTCATTTAAAATACAGATGCTGTTATAGTGATTAAAAAAGCAAGACCCAGCCGGGCTCGGTGGCTCAGCCTGTAATCCCGCGCCTTTGGGAGGCTGAGGTGAGTGGATTGCCTGAGCCCGCGGGTTCGAGACCTGCCTGGGCAGCGAGACCTCATCTCTACAATAAATCAAAAAATCAGCTGGGCGTGGTAGCGCATGCCTGTAATTCCGGCTACTTGGAAGGCTGAGGTGGAAGGATCGCCGGAGCCTAGCAGGTCAAGGCTGCGGTGGCTGGAAGCGGCCACTGCACTCCAGTCTGGGCGACAGAGTGAGACTCCAACTCAAAAAAAAAAAAAAGATTAAAAAAAAAAAAAGCAAGACCCAACTATACAATATCTATTAGAAACCAATTTTAGATATATAAAAGACACATATAGATTAAAAGTAAAGGGATGGAGAAGGACATAGCATACAAGCATAAATCTAAATAAAGTAGGAGTTCCTATATTAATTTTCAGACAGAGAAAACATAAAGAGCAAAGGAAGTTATTGGTGTAAAAAGAGGCATTGCATAATGATAAGAAGGTTGGTATTCCCAGAAGATATAATAATCTTTAATATGTATAAACCTAAAAAAAGTGCATCAAAATACATTAAAAAAACTAATAGAACTGTTAAAAAAATCTACTAGTATGATTGGAAACATTATCAATTATCAATCACCTCTACATCAGAAATAAAAGATCCAGCAGGCACAAATCATTAAGGATTTAGTTGAACTCAAAGGCACCGCTGATCAATTGGATATACTTGATATTTACAGACTACTTCATCCAAAAACAGCAGATTAAATATTCTTCTCAAACTTACATGAAATATTCCCCATGATAGACATGTTATGAGACATAATATACAACTCAAAACATTTAAAGAAATAGAACTTCAAAAAACTTTTTATTATAAAGATGTGGGGTGCAATTCACGTTTAGGAATACAAACTCGAATTATGTGGGTACCCTTGTTGATGAGGTGTGCCCCTCCCTCAGCTAGCAGTTTCCCTCAACTACCAATCCCAACTACCCTCCCCTGGCAGTTTCCCACTACTGCCAATCCCTTTCTTATATTTTTATAATTGTATTTAATTACATTTAAGGTCTTGTTGAACCAGCCCTGCATCCTGAGAATGAAGCCTACTTGGTCATGCTGGATGATTTTTGAAATGTGTTTTGGATCTGATTTACTAGAATCTTGTTGAGGATTTTGGCATCTATGTTCATAAGGGATATTGGCCTGTAGTTCTCTTTTTTGGTTGTATCTTCACCCGATTTGGGTATTAGTGTGATGTTAGCTTCGTAAAGTCATTTATGGAGAATTCCTTTTTTCTCAGTTGCCTGGAATATTTTCAATAGGATTGGTATCAGCTCCTCCTTGTATGTTTTGTAGAATTCTGCTGGAAAGGCATTCTATCCTGGGATTTTTTTTGTAGGTAGTCTTCATGTGACAGAGTCAATTTCCTGGGATGTTATAGGTCAATTTAGTTTCTCAACGTCTTGTTTCAATCTGGGGAGGTTATGTGATGTCAGAAAGTCCTCCATTTCATTTAGGTTATCAAGTTTGTTTCCATACAGGTGTACATAGTAATCTCTGATAATCTTTTGTATTTCTTTGGGGTCAGTTGTGATTTGATCTTTTGTATTTCTGATTGTGTTTTTTTGGGCTTTTTCTCTCTTTTTCTTAGTCATTCTGGCTGGCTAGGGGTCCATCAATCTTGTTAATTCTCTCAAAAAACCAGCTTTTTTTTTGTTGATGTTTTCTATGATAGTTTTGTCTTCTGTCCCATATTTGGGCTCTTATTTTGGTGATTTGTATTTTTCTGGTAAAGTTGCGGTTTTGGTGGGCTTTTCTTTCAAGCTCCCTGAGGTGATATGTTAGGCTCTCAGCTTGTGATCTTTCTGTTTTCTTGATGTGTGCTCATAGAGATATAAATTCCCTTCTTGGAACTGATTTCATGGCATCCCAAGGTTTTTGTAAGATGTTTCTTCATTTTCATTTGTTTCCAGGAATTTTTTAATGTCTACTTTGATTTCAGTGTTGATCCAGTAGTTGCTTAGCATCATGCTGTTTAGTGTCCTTGTCTTTGTGGGTTTTGGGGAAGTTTTGTTGGTGTTGTTATTTATTTTTATTACACTGTGGTATGAGAAGGTGCATGGCAAGATTTTGACCTTATAGAATTTGTTTATGCTTGATTTGTGGCCAAGGATGTGATCAATCTTCGAGTACATTCCACATGATGATGAGTAGAAGGTATATTCTGTGGTTGTTTGGTGGAGTAATGTGTAGGTATCCATTATGCCCATTTGATTGAGTTTCAGGTTTAGGTTCTGGTTCTCCATGTTGATTTTTTGCCTCAATGATCTATCTCTGGCTGTTAGTGGAGTATTCAAGTTCCCTGCTATAATAGTGTGAGAATCATTATCTTTTTTTAGTGTATTTAGTAGTTGCTTTATAAATGCTGGTGCTCCTATGTTGGGTGCATATATGTTTAGGATGGATATTTTTTGTTGATGAATTAAGCCTTTTACCATTATGTAGTGTCATTTTTTATTTTTTTAAATTTCTGGTAGGTTAAAGGTTGTTTTGTCTGACTAAGATCACGACTCCTGCCTTTTTTTGTGATCCATTTGCCTAGAAACTCATTTTTCTTCCTTTAACTTTAGTCGGTGTGTCTCCTGTATTGAGATGAATTTTCTGGATACATCAAATAATTGAGTCATGGTTTCTTATCCAGTTTGCTATTCTGTGTCTTTTCAGTGATGCGTTTAGTCCAAACACATTCAGACTGATTATTGAGATGTGATTTTTTATCCCTGTCATTAGGTTCTTATAAAATTTTTTCTTTGTTTCCTTGTTTTCTTTTATCTTTGGGGTTGATGTATGTATGTGTTTTCAAGTTTCTCGTTGTGCTGTATTTTCTGTTGTTTCTGTGTTCTGCTGTTCCCTTGGGAAGTATGTGAGCATTCTTTTTTTCCTTTCTTCTGTGCTTAATACCTTTTTAAGTATCTCCTGTAGAGCTGGCCTGGAAGCTGCATAATCTGTTAGGTATTGGATGTCTGGGAAGGATTTTAATTCTCCATCACTGATGAAGCTGAGCTTGGCTGAAATTGTCTATCTTTGAGAACTTTGAATATACAACTCCAGTCCATTCTAGCTTGTAGTGTTTCTGCTGCTATTCTGATGGGTTTTCCCCAGTAGGTTGTCTGACCTTTCTCTTTTGCTGCCTTTATGATATTTTTTTTGTGTGTGTGCCTACTTTGTGTAGGTGAATTACTATGTGTCTAGGAGCTTGGTCTTCTCATTTGGTGTCGTGTTGGGTTCTCTGTATCTCTTGTTCTTGACTGGTCACATCTCTGGTGAGATGGGGAAAGTTTTCCTGGATTATCTCTTGGAATACTTGCTCTAAGTTGTTCTCCATTTCCCTTTCTTATTCTGGGATACCAATCAGGCATAGGTTTGGTCTCTTGGATAATTGCACATCTCTTGTATCTTTGTTCTTTCTTTCTGAGTCTTCTTTCTGTTTTTTACAGATTGGGTTAATTCCATGTACTGGTATTCAAGTGCTGAAATTCCTTCTTCAACTAGGTTAATTCTGCTTTCCTTGCTTGTCATCTTATTATTTATTTCCTGAATGAAATCTTTTATTGCCAAAATATCTGTTACAAGTTCTTTCAGTGTTGCACCTTGACTTTCCTGAGTCTTATTCACGCTTTCCATCCAGTCCCTATTTGCTATCATCTTCTGGGGGTAGTCATTGTTGACTTCCATTGTTTGGGCACCAAGGTCTGGTTTTTCAGGAGTTTTCTCTTGTTACACTTGAAATTGCCTGTAGACTTCCTTTGGTTTTTCCTCATTTGTTACAGATCTCTTGTTTTTCTCTTTAGTTCTGTTATTCACTGTCAGTGGGTGAGACTTTCCCTTCTGATGTTTGCTCAGCTCTCTATTCTTCCCTGATTCATGCTCTGGATTTGCTCTATTTTGAAATAGGATGGTGGATGGGAAGCTTTGCTGTCTCTTATAGTTTTTGAAAGTCGAATAAAGTAGGGGATGGGGGTACTAGGATTCAGAATCTACTTGCAAATTACAATGTTCATTGATTGTAGTATGTGTTCTCTGAGACCCACTCCCCACCACCTCTCTATATGATGATGCAAAGCAGAAATCAATGCAAACAACAATTGAACACACACAGACATACATACATACACTCCCCAAAACAAACTTGAATAACAACAAAGTGAAATATAACAAACAACAAAAACAACAAAACCCAAGAAAACTGAACACACGCACACATACATGCCTATCACAAAGTGAATGGAGAAGTAAAATAGAAAGATGGGGGGAATAAAGAATTCAGATTGAACCCTCACACATATATTGATATTGACACACACCTTAAACTATAAGAAATGAAAATAAAAAAGCCCAGAAGAGCAAAAGAGCAAAAACAAACAAAACAACAAAATTGAAAGATGAACACTCAATCATTCACATACACACATAAACAGAATACAACAAATAAAAGAAGAAACAGAAAAAGAAAAGGAAAAAAGAAAAACAATGTGGGGGGATGCAGATCAAACCCTCACATACACATTCATGCACAAAGGAAAAATATTTGAAAAATAGATGAACTAACAAATAGGCAAAAAAAATTCAAAAAATTAAAAATTAAAAAAAAAAAAACTGCCCTCTGTGGTAGGCTCTGTAATTGTTCCTCTAATCTGGTCTCTCCTGCAGTGCCACTTCTTCCACTCTCGCCTCAGTGTCGGAAGTAGGGAAGGAGAGGCAGTGGAGTTGGGTGGGACTGCAGCACTCTCCTCCCATTCTCTTATGGTCAGGAGATCTCCTCTGATGGAGAGGTGCAGGATTGTCTCTTCCCCAGGTATGTACTTGTGGGGGGTGCCACAGCCAGGCCTATCCTGGAATGGAGTTCTCCTTTAGCAAGTGACATCCAGGCTCCACCTGGGTTTGTCCCTCTTAGTCGTGGCCCACCTGTGTGGGTCTGACGCCTAGCGGATTGCTGGGGAAGTGTGGGTTTGGATCAGCCCCCGGACTCACCACGGATCTCTTTGGAGTCCTTCCTCATCCTTTTCTGGCCACACCTTTGTCTTACAGCTGCATCAGGGCAGGGGATAGGGCAACTGGGACTCAGCACTCTCAGGTCCCTCTAAAGTTTGTGCTTTCAAGATATTCCCTCTGGGTCATGATCAATCCCTGAGTAGTTGATCAACCAGCCACAGAGATGGGTCTGCTGCTGTGCAGTGAGCAAACCAGAGCACCTTCCTGACCCGCCTTCAAGATGGTGGTGGGGTGTCTCTCCTCTTCTCCTCTGTGGGATTCTGCCTCTGGGCTCCCTCTGAGGCCCTGCTGTCAGTGCCCTGTCAGGAGCTGAAGTCGTGAGGGAAAGTCTGGAGATGGCAGTGTCTCCTGCTGCAGTGGTGAGGCAGGGCCTGGGGTGTAGTCTCTCCCTGTCACTTCTTCATAGGAAAACTTTTGTCCATTAAAAAAAAAATGGTGCTCAGCTTCTGTGACCTGGGAAGAGCCATGGATCCAGCAGAGAAGCTGCAGCACCAGGGCCCTGACCACTTGCCTACGAGCCCCCACTTAGGCAGTCTCTCCGAGCATTTTCTTCCCAGGCTGGGTTTTGTTGATTTAAAAAAAAAAAAGCTTCTGTGTCCCAGGAGTCCAAGCCCAGCTGCGGTGGCACCAGCTGTTGCATCATGAGAATCCTGACTGCTAGGTATCTAGGCCTCACTCAGTCAGCCACTCACACGTCCACTCGCTCACCAGCACATACACAAAATTTTCCATATACTCACTCACCAGGACTTGCATAGTCTGACTTGCTCGGCTGCCATTTTTGTATCTTCCAGGAATAGAACTTATACTGTGTTTTCTCTTAGACCACAACAAAACTAAACTAGAAATCAACAACAGAAAAATAGCTAGAAAATTAAAAAATTCTAGGCTACTACAACGCACTTCTAGAGAACACATGGGTCAAAGAAAATAAATGTCAAGATAAATTAAAAGATATTTTGAACTAAATAAAAATACATTAATATAAATTAACCAAAATTTCTAGGATTTTGATACTAAGTCTGTAATAATTAGAGGGAAATTCATAGCACTGAATGAATACAGTAGAAAAGAAAGAAGATCTAAAATCTATCATCTCGTCTTCCACCTTAAGAAACCAGAAAAAGATAAGCAAATTAAAACTAAGGGAAGTCTAAGAAAATGAGCACTTAAGATTTTGGTATAAACCAAGATATTTTAAGCAGAAAATTCATAAATTCAAAAAGAGGATCAAGAAAGTAAATTTTTAACCAAACTAGCTAAGAAAAAAAAAAGACACCAATTATTTTTGATTGCTTTAGTTTTTGAGTTGAAGACTCACTCTGTCACCCATGCTGGAGTGCTGTGGCATATTCACAGCCATCTCAGCATCGACCTGCTGGGCTCTGGTGATCCTCCTGCCTCAGCCTTCCAAGTAGCCAGAACCACAGGCATGTGCTACCATGCCCAGCTAATTTTTTAATTTATTGTAGAGACGAGGTCTCCCCAAGTTGCCTGGGCTGGTCTCAAATCCATAGCCTCAGGCAATATTTGCCTCACCTCCCAAAGTGCTGGGGTTATTATCAGAAATGAAAGATGGTACATCATTATAGATCCTACAGGCTTGAAAGAGACAATAAAGAAATACTATGTACAACCGTGCTCACCAATTTAATAACAGGGAAAATGGACCAATTCCTTGAAAATATAATTTTTCAAAACTCACATAGGGAGAAATAGATAAACGGAATAAGCTTATATACATACACTAAAGAGTTTGAACCAACAATAAATAACCTTCTAAAAGAGAAAACACAGGACCAAATTTAATTTTATTAAGTATTTAAGGAACAAAGTATACTAATTCTCTAGAAATGTTCCAGAAAACAGAAGCAGGGAAGCACTTCCTAACTCATTCTATGAGGCTAGCATCACCTGAATACCAAAACCAAACAAAGACATTAAAAGAAAGAAAAAAACAGACTAATTTTTAAACATTAATGCAAAAATCCTCAATAAAATATTAGCAATTATATAAAAATTATTTACCTTTACCAAATAAAATCTGTGCCAGGCATACAGCCTTTGAAAAATTAAGTTTTGTAATCCATCACATCAAGCTAAAGAAGAAAACTCACATGAGTATACCAATAAATGCAAAGAAAAGCTTTTGACAAATCCAACACCCAGTCATGATAAAAACTCTTAACAAATTAGGACTAGTTGGGAACTTTCTCAACTTTATTTTCAAAATTTACAAAAAAACAAAACAAAACAAAAAAAACAGAACCCTTCTGCCACTATGTTTAATGGTGAAAAACTCAAAACCTTCCCCATAATCAAGAATAAGACAAGGTTGTCCCCTCTCAGCACTGCTTTTCAACATTGTACTGGATAGTCTACATATGGAATAAGACAAGAAAGGGAAATTTAAAAAGTATAGGTTGTGAAGGAAGAAATAAAAGTCTTTGTCTTTGTTCTTTGATCAAATCATCTATGTAGAAAATTAGCTGGGTGTGGTGGCTCACACCTGTAAACTCAGTACTTTGGGAGGTGAGGTCAAGTTGATTGCCTGAGCCCAAGGGTTCAAGACCAGCCTAGGAAACTTGGTGAGATCTCTTCTCTATGATAAATAAAAAAAATTAGCCAGGCATGATGGGGTGCACCTGTTTTTCCTGCTACTTGGCTGAGGCAGAAAAGTCACCTGAGCCCAGCAGGTCAAGGTTGAAGTGGCCAGCAGCATGACTCTGCACTCCAGCCTGGGTGTCAGAGTAAGATTCTGACTAAAAAAAAAAAAAAAAAAAAACCATGTAGAGAAGTTGAAAAAAACAGAAAAAAGTCTTCTGGAACTAATAAGCAATTATTACAAGGTTACTTGATACAAGGTTAATATATAGAAATCAATTGCATTTCATATACCAAAAATAAATAATTGAGATTTGCAATCCAAAACATATTGCTGTTTACATTCACACCCCCAAATGAAATACCTAGGTACAAATCTAACCAAATATACAAAAGATTTATATGAGAAAAACTCCAAAACTCTGATGAATGATAGCAATGAAAAACTAAATAAATTGAGAGATATTCCATGCTCACGAATAGGAAAACTTGATACTCTCAAGATGCCAGTTATTCCTAATTTATCTATAGATTTAGTACAATCCTAGTCAAAACCCCAGTAAGGTATTCTGTTGATATTGACAAAGGGATTCTTAAAATTATACAGAGAAATAGACAATTTAGGACTGCCAACTAAATATTAAAGGAGAAGAACCAAGTTGAAAGACTGACACTATCAGAATTCAAGACTTATTTATAAAGCTACAGTAATCAAGACTGTGTGAGCTGGGCTCAGTGGCTCAGTCTTTAATCCCAAGCCTTGGGAGACTGAGGTGAGTGAATTGCATGAGCCCGAGGGTTCGAGACCCACCTGGGCAACTTGGCGAGACCTCATCTCTACAATAAATCAAAAAATTAGCCGGGTGTGGTAGCGCACGCCTGGAGTTCCAGCTACTTGGAAGGGTGAGGCGAAGGATCGCTGGAGCCCAGCAGGTCAAGGCTGCGGTGGCTGGGAGCGGCCACTGCACTCCTTCAGTCTGGGTGACAGTGAGACTACAACACACACACACACAAAAAGACAGTGTCTTATTGACAAAATAATAGACAAATAAATCAATGGAACACAATAGAGAGCCTACCAAAAAACCTACATAAATGTAGTCAACTGATATTAGACAAAAGAGTAAAAGCAATACAATGGAACAAAGATTGTATTTTCAACTAATGGTTTCAGAATAATTGGAAATTCACAAAAAAAATTTCCAAATGCAAAGAAACTAGAATCAAATGTTACACTCTTCACAGAATTAACTCAATTTGTCAGATCTGTCAAATGTACAATACCAAGAGTGAATCCTGATGTAAGTGATGGACTTTGAGTAATAATGATGTGTCTGTGAATATTTGTTGATTGTAGCATGTACTACATGGTGCAGGATGTAAATGGTGGGAGAGTGTGTGTGTGCATTGGCACAAGAAGTGTATGGGAACTCTGTACTTTCTGCTCAGTTGTGCTTTGAACCTAAACTTACTCCAAAAACATAAAGTTTACAATTACATTTTTTATTTTTAAAACAGCATAACTTATCTAAATGACACAATTGGAAACTAAGCACAGGTCTATCTTACTCCAAATATTCATGTCTATGGTACATTCATATGGTACATGTCATTATGACTATGAATCTTGGCACTCCTTTTTTTCTAGATTGCTTAATGAATGCTTATTCTAATTTTCATTCAAATATTCTAATAACTACACATTTAAAAATATCTATGTCATCAAAACTTTATTTTGACTTTTTCATGTGATAATAATTCATATCTTATTATTTTAAAAAAGTTTGGTAGATATTTCACAAGTATTGAATGAAACTTCCTTTCTTATTTTAATCTATCTTCCTTATCAGATACTACATTATTTTTTTTACATCTATTCTATTCTATTGGTCTATTTGCCCATTCTTGTGTTAGTAACATAGCGTTTTAATAGTTATACACATAAAATTTATTTGAACAGTTTTTTTCTCACAAATATTTTTGCCATCCACTCACTTATATTTATTGTCAAACTACTTATTTAGCATTTCACATCTTGTGGTAGGGGTTGAAGATTTAGTGGTGAATAAAATAGGCATAGTTACTCTGGTGATGGAAACTTACACAGTCTTGTGAATATGATAGCTAGTAATCAAATAATTAATAAAATTATAATTACATCTCATGATAAGTGCTATGAAGAAACAAATTATATAATTTTTTAGGAAGATAGGCAGCAAGTTAGAGGAACATAGGCAGTAGATTCACAATCATGGAAGTCTCTCCGATATAGTGATAATTAGGCTTATATGTATGGGTAAAAGGCATACAATTATGCAAAGATGATGAAAGAGAAAAATCAAATTCATAGGGTACAGTGACCCTACAATGGAAGGGAATGTGAGTTGTCCCATAGCACTATTCAAGGTTGGGGTAACTAAACCAGACAACATGAGCCTGCAGCTTAAGAGAAAATACAAGAGTGGTAAGAGGTCAACCATATAAAACTATATATGCCAAGTTAAGAATTTTGTATTTCTCCCAAAAGTAAGGTGAGAACATTGGATTCATCTTACTCTGGGCTGTGGTATAGAGAATTATTTAGAAGAGGAAGAAACCTCTTCAGAAGGCTATGGCAGAGTCGAAATGAAAGATAATAGTGATTGGGACTAAGTTGTATCTGGAGAAAATTAAGAGAATTAAATAGATTTAAAACCTATTTTGGAGGTGAAACCAAATGCACTGATGATGAATGTCCCAGTAAGGCTGAATACAAGTGAGGTATCAACGGTGATTTGGGCTCTTTTGCAAAGCTGGATGGCGTTATGGCAAGCACTACAGAGATAAGAAACCATAGACAGGCATCTGTTTGGAGATTAGATGAGTCAATTTTGGACTCACAGGTGTGAAGAGTCTTTGTGATATCTTTGTGGAGGGTGATGCTGAGCAAACAGTGACATATAGGGCTGGCACAGGCAAGAGGTATAGCTGAAGACCGCAATAGAAAAATCATAGGCATCTCTAAAAATTTTGAAGCATGACTTAAAGGATATTTTTCCAAGAACTGAATATTGAGTCTTGAAAGTGTCTAGTATATGTATTTGAGGAACTCTGATATTTAAAACCAAAGATGGAAACTTAATGAAGGAGACTGAAAGGAAGGCTTTAATGAAGGAGAAAAATAAAAACACTTTCTTATGGGAGCTAAGAAAAGAGATTGCTGCAAAAAATAGGAGTTTAGTCTTCTCAGTGAACATTATAATCATTTTGTCAGGACTTGGTCCAGAATTGGACTATTTTTATAAATACTGCCAAGGCGATGATAACTTCCATTTGGCTTAACAGGAGGACATCACAGGGAAGTCTGACAAAAGCCTGTGTGTTTTTATGTTCATTATGCACTTCCTCGTGGATTCCACTGGATTATTATAATTATTTAAATTATTGAGCTGGATGCTTAGCTTAGTATTTATTTCTGGTTAATTCTAACATGCAAAATATAAAATACTTTGGCAATGTTTGATGTTTACTGATCATTTAATATTTTGTTAGCAATATATTAAAATAATCTTTCATTGCATTAAACATTTTTCCAACTTAGTATTTACTTAAAAGACTGTTTTTATATTTTTAATGTGCCCCAAAAGTCTCTATGCCTATTATTGTGCTTTTTGCTAATTATTTGTTCAGTACTGCTCTCTGGAATTGATTTAAATACATCTAAGGACCAATCTGGAGAAAAGATTCCCTGAAGAATATGAAGAAAAAGTTAAATTTTTCAGAAAATGGAGAGAAGATACAAATAATATCTCACCACCTGATATGGACTTTGTCACTGCTCTGTGCCTGTTTGGTGGGCTTTATTTATATTTGTGTTACAGAGTGTGGAATGATAAATTTCTGTCTTAAAATGTTATTGATTTTTCTTAAGTGTTCTGTGGACCCCAGACAAGAAAATATATTCCCTGTAGGGTATAAGTATTGATAAGTTACTGTGTAATGCTACTTTGAACTTGAGTAGATTAGCAAAGATGCAAGCAATATACTTAGGATGCTTAAGAAGTAGTCATAGTTTGTTAAAAAGAATTGTTTTTATATGTATGAGGCATCATTCCATGTTAACTGAAAAATGGGATAAAAGACAAGAACCAAAAATAACTGTAGAGATTTAAATATATATATGTGTATATATATATTTATATAGTTGTATTAGAAAGATTGAGGTGTCCTGTGTTTCTTGCTTGGGTATGAATAGCACACACACAATGCAAAGATATGCTATGGATAGAAACTTCTAATTCCTTACTGGCCACAGACACTTTAGCAGACTTGTGAATTTCTTCGATAGTGTCTGTTCCTGCCCCATAGATAGGTAGAGCAAAGTTCACTTTAATCAGTCTGATTCTTTTTTAAGAGTGAGCTGACAAAGACTCTTCCTGATCTCTCTTTAGTTAGGCTCATCTGAGCCCTCCCTTTGACTAGGACTCAATCTTAGCCTTCCATGTCTACCCTGTCTCTGCCAGGTTTACAGTGCCCAAATCAAGAAAGAATGCTGCTAAATCAGCTTACAGAGAAAATCCCTACCCTTAACTTCTGATATCCCTTGATATGTGAACAAGTTCCTCATCCCACCTTTGATTTATAAGTATTTGGTTTATCTCTCGCCAGAATCCTACTGGTTCACTTTAGCAAGGATACCCCTACCCTTGATATCTCCTGTTAGCAATTTTCTATCCACTGACCCCTTCACTTTGCTCCTTGGTCACAAATCCCCAATTGTCCTTATTGCATTCCGTGTTGAACCTGATCTCTCAGCCCTGTTGCAATGTTTCTATTGCCATCTTCTCAAATGAAGTCATCATTTCAGTTTAAACAAGTATCAGCATTTTTTTTCTTTAACAGTGGCTGATCATTAAAATGACCATAGAAATAATTTTAAAATAAACATACTACTAAACTAGGTCTTTGAAGGTAATAATAAGCAAAGTAAATAACTGTCCAGTAGAGAAGTAAAGGATAAACTTTATTCGTGTATCTTGGAGTAGCATTCCATTTAGCAGTACACAGTGTCCTACACTGTGAACTGCCATGGTCTGTCCTTTCAGCAATGCAGTCTACCGTGTTTTGAATGTGTACGAAAATACATAGATATAAACTTCTGTTTATGTGGATGTTTGATGAAGTATAAACCACTCTTCTGATTCCAAGAAAGCAACAATTTAAATAGAAACCACTGAGTTATAAGTGCAGGGTGACTATAGGGAAGAAAAATACAATTTCCTCTACCTATTTTAGGTTCATGACAGAGGTCCCTTCTAAGAAAAGACAAGTTAACAAAAGGGAAACATACACAGTTAGTTAATGTAAGTTTTACATGCACGGAAGCCTTCTTAAGGAAACAAAGATTTAAGGAAACAGTTAAAGCTGAGTATTTTTATATTCTGTTTGACGAAGAATGGAGAGTCATGGAGACATAAAGGCAAAGGGTATAATGTAATAGTAATAAGCTCAAGGAAGATTAACAAGGGCTGTCTGTTATGATTCTTCTCTGCTTCCCTGTGATTTCAAAGATAAGAATACCATATTCTCTAGGTATAGAGAGAGTGCCTCTTAAATGAGGGTCTTATTAACTGTTTCAGGGAAAAGTTCAGAAAATCCTGCCCAGGTTGCTTCAGGGGAGAAGGGCAGGGGAAGACCAGAGTCACCTTTCTGTGTTTTTCTCAAATTCCTTCACCTTAAAATATTCTGTATGCCAAGGTGCCAAATTTTGTGGTAGCATGTCTTCATGCACTGGTAGAAGGGCATTTCCCAAAGCTCGTTCTCCTGTGTGTTGTCATAGTTTAGCCCATGACCCGTATCTCATTTTGTTTCATAATGAAGTCTATGTATGAAGAATTGAAGTTCAGACTATGTAGCACACTGCAAGAAGGTAATAATAAACAAGTAAATAATTTTTCAAAGAAGTGAAGATTAAGCTGTATTCAAGTATCCCAGCATAGCCTTCCATTTAGCAGTACAGAATTCCCTACACTGCAAATTGCCACAATCTGTTCTTTTACCTTTATTGCTCCATTTGTGTTTGACTTGCTTTCAGCTCTTGATATTTTGATGCTGGAATCTTGTGTTCAAAGCTTCCATCACCTCTCTATGTACTTCTCCAACTCTTTGGAAGGCTCCACATCTTCATTCTTATTGTGTGTTGTCCTCACTTCTTGAAATTGTCCTATGTGCACCTTATCCCTTTCTCTAGCTCTGTTTCCTTCATTTTTCTGTCTACAGTTTTCTTACTAAAGCTAAATTTCATGTCTTCTTGAAGGGAGTAAAGCTAGATCTCACCTACCCATTTCCCCCAAAAAGAATCCAATTGTCAAAAATTTCCTCCATATGAGTTTTATCAGCTAGGGAAAGTAGACTCATCAGAGGACAAGAGAGGAGCATCAGTCTCATGCCCTGACAGACATTACAAGAAACTTTTATATCTTCCATTTATTATCCTCAGGGCCCTTTTATATTTCCTAAATTCATTTGCTCTCTCATAGGTGGCCTTTCCACTCCAAATCTTGCTACTCCTTTTAGCATTCACATCTTTTGTAATGTTCTAGTGCTGGCAAATTTTTTTTTTAAATGTATCCTCTTTTGCTTTCCTGAATCTCTCTGTCACTTTAATTCATAGGTCCGCAGCCACTGCCCCAAAAGGGTAGAGGAAAAGTTGTTCCTTCCCCACAAACTCTTTTATTACATTTTCTTGATGTTATCTGAAAGTCCAAGTTGCTTCTCTTCTGTCTTTCTTTTTTTTTGATATATTTGTCCATATGCAAACCTAAATCAGTTTATGACTATGTAGGGAAGGAAAATGTCTTTCCTTTTACTCATCCTAGGTTTATGGCTGAGGCCCTATAACCAAAGACAGATTCACAAGAGAAAAGCACATAGACTTAAAGCCTGCCCTCTGTATCTGTGGGTCCTGCATCTATGGATTTCATCAACCATGAATTAAAAACGTTAATAATTATGCAGCAATAAAAATAATAGAAATAAAAAATGATACAATATAATAACCATTTGTATAGCATTTGCATTGCATTAGGTATTTTAAGTAGTCTGGAGATAATTTAAAGTATACAAAAGGATATACATAAGTTATATGCAAATATTGTTCTACTTTATATTATGGACTTGGGCATCCAGGAATTTGGGTATCTGTGGGAGGTTCTAGACCTAATCCCCTGCAGACATCAAGGGACAACTACATGTCATACAAATTTCATGTGACATAAAAACCCTCAAAAGAAAACAAAGGTCTGAAGAAACAGTTAAATCTGCATATCATGATGCTAAGTTTGACATAGAATGCAGAGTCCTGGAGAGATATAAGATGGCAGAGCAGAATCTAATGGTAATAAACTGGGGGAAACTTACAGAACATGTTTGTTCAGACACTTCTCTGTGTCTTTAGAGTTGAAAATGCTCCTTTCCTCTGGTTATAGAGAAGGCACCACTCACTGGAGGATTTTATTGCCTGTTTTGGGAGAAGCCCAGAACACTCCTCCTAGTTTTTATGATCTGCTTCAGGGGAGAGGGGCAGGAGAAAGGCCAAAAGATCTCCCTGCTTCTGTGTCTTTCTCAAATCCATTCAGTTTAAAATACTTTGGGGGTAGTGTGTCCTAAACCCCATCTACTTTGTTCATGCCTGTCATTCCTACAAGGGCAGGGACTGTACCCATGTAACTGTAAAAACTCTCTTGTCTGCCAATTAGTAGGTGTTTGGTAATATCTCATGAATTGATCAAAGTATGAATTATGACTTATGCATGCATTTTCCACCTTGTCTTCTGGAGAATTGTCTATTTTCCTCTGTCACCACTCTGAGAGCAGACTCAGATCTTAGTTATAAGCCCTGGAATTTCCAACCTTCCACAAAGAAGACCTAGAATCCACGACACAGTACACAGTCCATTGTATTAAGTCCAAAATTGTGGGCATCTGGTCCTCCTTTTATCATTTCCTTTCTACTCCTCATTCTCTTTTATCCTCTATATTTTTCTCTCCCAAAGCCTCTCTAATCTCTATATTGTTTTAAATAATCCGGCTCTGTCTTCAGTCATACATATCTCATACTGCAGAACAAAGACCTCAGAAGATGAGCCCTTTTAAAATCAATTATTCAAGTAGGCTGGCATGAGTGGGTGAATTCTGTTGGCTCACCCCAAGTTAAGTACTAATTTAGCAAAATAGGTCTTCTAGGGGAAAGGATGGGAAACTCCTACCACAAAGAAAGATTTAAAAAAAATTTTTTTATCAATATTTTTTATTATTATATTGTGGGGTACAGTTAAGGGTTAGGTATACAAATATGCTTCATTCAGGCACCCTTGTTGATAAGAGATGTCTCCCCATCCCCAGACACATATTTACTACCATTAAGCCCTTCTCCCTTCCCCTACCCCCCCTATAGTTTCCCACCACTGTCAGTCATTTTCTTATAGTATTACATTGGATGTTCAAGGTCCACTATATGAGTGAGAATATGTGATACTCATATCTTTGTTTCTGTGAGAGATCACTCAGTATTATAGACTCTAGTTCCATCCAGGTTGCTGCAAAATTCATGATTTTGTTCTTTTTTTATGGCTGCGTAGTATTTCATCATGTATATGTACCACATTTTTTTAATCCAGTCCTCTTTTGATGGACAGTATGGTTGCTTGCAGGTTCTTGCTACTGTGAACAATGCTGCGATAAACATACTGTGCAGGTATCTTTTTTATAGAGTGATTTGAGTTCTTCAGGGTATATTCTTATAAATTATTTTATATTTTTATATAATTAAATTTTATATAAATTCTTATTCAAAATGAACTAGCAGTCCCCCATTTAAATGATTCCTGTGGGAAGTCATTTTAAATCATGATTAATTCTTTTCAAATAAAAATAATTATCATGAACTTATTTTCATTAAAATTTGGATTTTTATATACTGGATTTGCTTGACAATCATTTTTTATTATTTTGTTTTAAATTTAATTCTGGTTTCAATGAAGTCTGTGAAATGATGCCTTAGAAATGTGTCATTGAAGCCTTTACCTTTTATTAATACAGCGGTTCAATAGCTAATGAATGTCTAGTAAGTTTCCTCCCAAATAAATGAAGCTTACTGAATAAATAAATGCAAGAAAGAATGAATGAAAGTGAAGATAAAACCTCAGTTTCCCTTAGGGTCTCTTGAGTTTGCAAAGTTTACAGGCCTCTGTCTTTGAAAGAAAGTGTTTTACATTTCTGAGGACAATATTAAAGCAAATTAGGTGTTTAGTACCAATGTTTTAAAGACATTAGTAGGCACAGTTAATTTAAGTGGGACATAATTGACAGGTGAGTGCAGACCTTCCTCTTTTACTCTTGATGTTTTTGTGCTTTTTTTCCCTCTTCATGTTTCTTTGAAGTACCTGAGAGGGAAGTTTAAGGAGGGGGGTGCCAGGCAGCTCTCTTTGCTTTTTGTTAACTCTGTAAGTCCTTCACCTTTTGTTTCTGAACTTCATCTCCATTAAAACTCAGTGATTTGCCTAAAGTTATACTTCAGACAATTAGAATGTGTGTGTTTGAGGTTACAAAATATAGTGATAGTAATGAAAGAATTTGCAACCTCCAGATTTACATAGAAAAATTTTAATTTGCAGCTCAAGGAATGGTTATGCTGCAATTACTCAGCCAGCAGCTGCTTAAAGTCAGTAAAAAGTAACATGCTTTTTTTTCCTGTTTTTTTTTTTTTTTATATGACTCTTCCTGGTCCCCAAAGATTTAAATTGGTATTTCCTAGAATTCTTTATTTTTTACCTATGTTTCTCTGACTTAAAAAAAATTGTGATGATCATTTGGTATATATCATGGTTAACTCTTCAGTTGAATGTCATGTGGAATATTTTAAATAGTTTTATTATCAAAAGAAAAGATCACAGCATCTGTAGTGCTAGACCCCCAAAGACCCCGAAAGAAGTCACTGTCGAAGAGGCTGCAGAATTAACCAGGAGACAATGGACAAGAAATGGGGTTTATTTGGGAACTCATTTACAGGGAAGGTGGTTCAGGAGTGGCTGTCTAGACAGAAAAAAAACTTGTTCCCAATTGTAAAAGGAACACAGGTTATGCAACATGTTACATAGGGCAGAGTGCAGGGTTAAGTAGGAAAAGGGCGGGATGTCTATTGTGCAGGCAGAGTGTGAGTACACGCTTATACAAATGTTGCATGTATGCAAAAAAGCTGTGATTTCTCTCTAGGGGTGGGTCTGTTAGTATTATAATGAACTAAAGGTGAACAAAAGGTAGCCAAAAATTACGGGCATTGATGCCAGATCTATTCTGAAACAGCCAGGTGACCCAACTGCCTCAAGGAAGGAGGAAGGACCACATCTTGCATACACAGCTGCAAGATGTGGTCAGTAGGCCAGAGGACACTTCATCCATAGCTTCAGCATGATCTGCGTGCCCAGGCATGGAGTGTGAGGGACAAGGGACATCCCAGTTTGGCCACCCTGCTTGGGGTCATATAGGTGTGCTCATGTTGTCACTGAGTGTCACCCTACAGCACCCATATTCTTTTTTGGGGGGAGGTGAGGTTAAGATACAAGCTGATCCTCTTATTATATACTGATTTATGTATCATTTATATGAAAATAATGCAAGTTCATACTAGACTAAGTAAATCAGATGCTAATCAAAGAAAAGTAGATAACACTTGCCATAACAGGGCAAATCATTTTTAAAAACATAAAATATGTTTAACATTACTCTTAAGACAAACAGATTCCCTGAAAACATGTTAAAACAATAGTTTTCAGCTGTTTTGAATCACCTTTCCAAATTTGGGATTTCAGGGCTTTAGGAAAAAGGATAAGACTTTCATGGGGCACTTTGTAAAGTATAAGTAAGAAAAAAAAATACTGTCAAACTGAAAAGATAATATAGTTTAAAACACAGGGGATTAGGAAACAGAATTGTAGGTATCCTTTGTTATGGATATAGTGTTTCAGACACTGGATTTTTATCTTTCTTTACCTAATAGCTTTCCTTTGGTTATCTCAGTGACAGTAACATGTTTATGGTCCTCATGAATATTTTCTTTGCTTGTGGATGAGGAGGATATTTGTAGGTGAATCAAGGTCTGAGTCAAGTATATTTCTACAGGCACGTCAGGTTGTCTGTCAGCTGTGGGTGGCAGGACCATGACCCATCACAGCTTCCTCTTCAGCATCTCTGACGATACTTGGTATACTACTAGCAAATAATAACTGCAGCTTTTTTTAAAATTAAATATTATATGTTATTAAATTTCATATATATATTAAATTATCAGTTTCTCCTTGTGTATCCAAGGGCAGAAAACTCTGTTGTAGGTCTAAATCATAGAAATAAGGTGGGAAAAGACAAAATTGTGTTTGTTTCTCATCTCTAAAATTTATTACTTGTGTGACATTGGTCCAGCTATTTCATTGTTCAAAATCACCATTGCATCATCTATCAAAAAGGAAAAAAAAATTGTAATTACATTTTAGAGTATTGTAAGAATAGCGAAATGATATTGGAAAATGGCACGTTGTAGGTAATCAATATAATTGCTGTTGTTTTCTGTATCATTCTTGCGGGGCATTCAAATTCTACTCAAGGTAGAACTACTTACTCTAGTTCAATCAATTATTATTGAATGCAACTGGATCAATGATGAGTCAAAGAAATTAGAAAGGAGCAGGGATGGTAATTGGCACTGTGGTTGGCTACATAAATTTGGTTTTCCAAGGAGAATAGCACTTTGTGGCTGGTTGTTTGAATGTGTGTTGGGCCAGCGAAACGCTATAGATGTGGCAGAAGGTCTTTAGCATGTGGAAGCAATTGACAGAATCAAGCTGTCTAAAGGCAAAACTGGTAACTAGCACAACTGAGGACCAGTTCACAAACACAAGATAAGACTTAAAGGACTAGAGCATTTTAATCTCATCTGCTCATTCTACTGTAAGGGAATCCAGAACAGTCCAGCTTTGATTTAGAAGTACAAACAAATGACGTTTCTCTTTTGGATGTAGGCTAGAGGAGTCTATTTTATTTTATTTTATTTTATTTTTTTAGTGTAATACAGCAAGAGATGCAGTTTATATTTTCTAGATTTTGATACACTATTGCAATTTTTAAAAATTATGGTACATTTTTAGACTTCACTCCCAGCAATTGTTGGTATCTATGTCCCTTCTCTTGACTTCTTTGTGGATTTGTGACTTCTTGGGACACATAATGAAGCAAATGTGGCACCTTTTGACTTCCCAGGGTTATTCAGAAAAGATAATGCTGTTTCTGCCTGGTTCTTTTGGAATGATTGTTCTCTGGAAACTCTCTTTGGGATGCACCCTATCAGAACCATCTTCTATAGTGTGATAATTCTAATCTATGTTGAAGTTCTGTGAAAAGGTACTCTGACCAACAGTTCCAATTCAAGTCAGTCTTCACATCATCTGAGTTCAATTCCCAAACTATATGACTGAAGAAGCTTCTGGATTCTAGGCTACAGCCATTCACATGACCCTGTCAGTAATTGAGGTGAAAGATGATAGAGATCTCACTTACCATAGTAGCAGTGTAGAGGGGAGAAACTTGACAAATCAATGAATATTTCTGAGGTCAAACCAACAGAAGTTTGTGATTTATTAAATGTAGGCAGCTGGGTCAAACAAAAAGTCAAGAGTGATGACGAAGTTGGGGTCAATAGTCCAGTGGGAGAAAAAAGGAGGCCCAGATTTGAAGAAGAGGCAAGACAATGAACACTAAGTTGTGATGTTGGCATATTGAGTGGGTCAATAGATTGTATTAATATCCTTAATTAATGGTCTATGGCATGCCCTCTCCCATTGCCCTTGGACTTGGTGATTTGGTTTGTTCTGAGATAGCAGCAAAATGGAAGTTTGAAAATGTTTGTGAATTTCTACTTCCTCTCTTAGACCCCTGCTGCTACCATCGCAATAAACCTGGGCAAGCATGCTGGAGGGATTTGAGAGTGAAGTAGAGTCAACTTGACATAGTTCATCTGAAGTCATATTAGACCAACCAGATCCCAGATGACTGAGCAGGTAACCGCTGACACACAAAGAAATCACTTGTGATAAGTTGAACTTGGTTCAAAACTACAAAATTGTATGTAGACTCATAATTTGCTTCAAACCACAAATTCTTGGAGTGGTTTATGTATCTGCAATAGATGACTGATACACTTCGTACATTTAGTTTGAAGGTTCCATTTTTGAGATGTATATAATTGTATCTAGAGCTCAGAAGAAATGTCTGGTCTGCTTTCAGGGATACTCATCAGCATTAAATAGTATTAAAAAGCCTTACCTGTTGTTTGTGGTGAGTTTCCCTTCTGACAGTTTGGGCTTGCATTCTGATTAGTTGGTGTGCATGTCTTTTACAGTTTGGCATGTAAATATAGATTCTAGAATCATTTTGTGTATAGGTGGTTAAGAAGCCATGGCAGAGGGTAAGACTAATCACCAGAGTTAAAAGGGAGAGATGGACAAAAAAAATAATAGTAGCCCCAGCACTTTGGGAGATCAAGGTGAGAGGATTGCTTGAGCTCACAAGCAACTTAGTGAGACCTCATCTCTACAATAAATCAAAAAATTAGCCGGGCATGGTGGTGCGTGCCTGTAGTTCCAGCTACTTGGAAGGCTGAGGCGAATGGATCACCTGAGTCCAGCAGGTTGAGGTTGTGGTGGCTGTGAGCGTGCCACTGCACTCCAGCCTGGGTGAGAGTGAGACTCCAACTCAAAAAACAAAAAAACCCAAAAAAACAAAAACCAAAGTATCTGGAGAAGGTACATACACAGCAAGGTAAGAAGAAACCATGCCAAGTGTCCATTGAAACTAAGGAGAAAAAATTATTTAAAAAAGTGATGAGGTATAAAACACTGCTAAAAAGTCAAGTAAGATTTTTACAGATGAGCTGATACTGGATTTAGTAATCTCAAGGTCATTAGTGACTTTGAAGAGAGCAACTTCATGTAGCGGTGAAATGATAATGTTGGGTCTTCTACAATTCCTGAGAAAATAATCAATAATATTTGTTTTTCTTCTTTTTTTAAAATGGAAAATACTTGTCTCCACGAAGGAGCTGAATTAATTAGAAAGTTGTCCACTGTGATCAGTCAGATGCTCTAAATGTGAATTAATTAAAGAGCGTGAACTGATACATGAAAAAAAAAAGAAAAACAATTAATATGCATGACAACATCTAGTGATGAAGTGCATAGTAAACCTTGCCAAGTCAACCACATTAAAAAAGCTTCATGTTTAGAATTCATCCACACTCTCTCAACTCTAACCTGATTACAAGGGGATTTTGTTGTTGTGAAAAATAATGAATGCACCATAGTTTAATAGCACTATGACAAATTTGAGTTAAGTAGTTTCCCTGTTGTTCTAGAGGGCAATAAGCAACATTGCATATTCACCAATTACTCCCTCCAACCTTCATGTCTTTTCTTCTAATTTGTTACTGATGAAGAGAGGACTGAGAGGAAAAGTTTCCTGACAAAGGAGGCAAATAGTCATTTTACTGTACAGTCACACAGTCATTAAAATAGGTAAAAACAAAGGATTATATCATGTTCTATCTGCTATCGTATTTTTGTATGGTAGTTGATGAGCTATGTCCAGTCAGAGAAAATGTCTCTTTCATACTTTAGAATGACTTAAAATGAATTTTAAAACATATATGGTATCTCATAAAATACTATTGCATTTAAAAAAATATGGTATCTCAGCCGGGCTCGGTGGCTCAGCCTGTAATCCTGCACCTTTGGGAGGCCGAGGTGAGTGGATGGCCTGAACCCGTGGGTTCAAGACCCACCTGAGCAGCAAGACCTCATCTCTACAATAAATCAAAAAATCAGCCGGGCGTGGTAGTGCATGCCTGTAATTCCGGCTACTCGGAAGACTGAGGCGGAAGGATTGCTGGAGCCCAGCAGGCGAGGCTGCGGTGGCTGACCGAGTGAGACTCCAACTCAAAAAAAAAAAAAAAAAAAAGGTATCTCATAAAATACTATTTGTATCAAAATTGTATTTTTGAGTTTTTTTAGTGCAATAGAAATCTTGAAATTATTTTATCATTTCGCTCATTTTTAATGATGGTGTTTTAAAATGAATTCTAAATGGTTTATTGAGCACTTACAATAAATGACATACATACTATTTTCTGGAGATTCAAAATATCTATATAAAGCATGCTCCTTGCATTTTAGACTACAAGAGTCGGTGATCAAGATGGTCATATTAAAATATAAATTATAGAATGACACATATTGCCACATGGAAAACAAAATTTAATAAAAACACATATAACACAAAAGCAATAAAATTTAATAAACATTTGTCAAGTTTCAGTCAAGCACAGGGCATTCATCTATCCCCTAGTTTTTAAAAAATGCATCTGACTGAGTTTCTGTCTTCTGTGAACTTGAGTGCCTCTATAGCAGTTAAATTTGTAAAATTCTCACAAGAAATATATTACGGTAGTTTGGTTGACAGTAAAAATAATCATAATATAAAAATTTTAAAATTAACACATTATAAAAGTAAATTTATATCATTCAAATCAAATGAATAGCATTATTAATACTTTATTATACTTATTTTTTGACAAAATAGTTTAATATAAATACGTAAGAATTCTTTTGAAGCTTAGATACTTTAGTTTAATATCATAATTTTTCTAAGGCCTTGCCATTTCTTTAAAATTCCGTTTTTTTTTCTTCCTAGTGGTCAATTAAATGACTGTGTTAAGATATATTTTATATTCCCCTTGCTATTAAGTTTTAAGTTTTTCCTCAGTTTTAGGGAGTACGTGAACACAGAAAAAAAGTTCTTTGCTCTGTGAAAAACACTGTTAGGAAAATTAAAGGACAAGTTACAGAATGGAAGAAAATATGTGAAAATCTCATACCTTACATGACTTATGCACAGAACATAAGAACCTTCAAAACTCAACAGCAAAAACACAAACCAACTTAAAATGAGCAAAACATGTAATAGACACCGTGCCAAAGAGAATATGCAGATGGCAAATAAGCAATGGGATTTTGAAGATGCTTGAATTCATTCTTGGTTTCTTTTTCTATAGAATTTTTTTTTTTCAAAACTATAGTTAAACAGTAAAAGACTTGGAGTCTGTATGCTTAATTTCAATCCTAGCTGTCTTGTGGTAATAAAGTAACCTAGGAAAAGTTTTATTTCTAATAGTCCATTTTTTTTTCTGTGCCAAATGATTATAGTAAAATCTCTGTCATTGGAGTTTGTGGTGTGTGAGTATGTGTGTGTGTTAGAGAGAGATGTGGTGGGGGGGAGGAAGAAAGAGAGAGAGAAAGAGAAATACTATATCTAAATACCATGTTACCTAGAAGTGGGTTACCCCATACATACCAACTGTCCCAAATTTAGTGATGATTACTATACTCCAGGCACTGTTTCAAGTATTTTGCAAATATTAATTTATTTAATACTACAATCACTTGTGAAGGAGATATGATTACCTTTATTTCACTGATAAGAAGTATGCTGTATGAAAAAATAGTTAATGAAATTTTATTTAGCATTTTAGAATACTCCAGAAATTTGGGGTGCCAATTTTTTTTTCTATTTTAATTTACTTTTTTATTTTAAAGATGTGGGGTACAATTCAGGGTTAGGTATACAAATGGTTATTGTATAGGTAAAGTTTGTGACTCACATTGGTCCCCACTTCAAGAGGTTCTTTTTTTTTTATATGTCAATGTTTTCATGAATTATTGATTTGTATTGAATATTCATGCACATAGAAAAGATTCAGAGGAGAATACAGGAAAAAAAACCTTCCTTTTTGAGATCTGTTTAATTTTGTTCCTCCATAATGTCCATTATAATCAACTTCTCTTTTTTCTTGACTTCTATACAAACAAGCAAACTCCAGACTTTTTAACACTTGAAAATTATTAATGTAATCTGCTAAATAATTATAGTTGATAACCTTAAAAGGTACTGAAAGGATATTTGATAATATTCAATATTTTTTCTTTGCCTAAAAAGACATTAGCAAAGTAAGAATTGAAGAAAATTTTCTCAACTTTCTAAAGGGCAGCTATTAAACTGATGATCTTTTAAAAATAATTTTAAATAAAGTCTTGGACACTAAGTGCTTGTGCAATGGAAATTTATTTTTTAAGTTAAAAAAAAGCCTCACATTCATTTTTTTAGATGTGTATTCGTAGTTTTATTCCTTAATCTGGGAAAAAGGATAGCTAGTTAAATCCTGAATGTCATCTAAATTATCTGTTTTTAAAAGAAGCAAAACAGCTCTATTAAGATACAATTAACAATTAATTGCATTTATTTAAAGTGTATCCTGGAAAATTTTAACATATATATCTGTACATATATATGTAAAAATCATTATCACAATCAAGATAATGAAAACACTTTTCCATTTCCTTTTGTAATATCCCCCCTCATGTCTATTAGCATCCTCTCTCTTACCCCAGTCATGCTTCTGCTTTTTAGTTTTTAAAAGATTAGTATGAAATGTACGGGATTTTATATAAGCTGATTCAGACTACTATTTGTTTTTGAATCAGCATATGCTATTTTCTACATGATTTTAACTATAGATTTGGATCTTATTTATTAAGCTGATGAAGCTCCCACATATTCCCAGTTTGCCAGTGATTTTTATTATAAGAGATGCCAAAGGTTTTTCTGTATCTCTTGAGATTATCATATGATTTTTGTCCTTTAACTGACTGATATGATGAATTATATCAATTGATTTCTAAATGTTCAACTAGTTTACACACCTTGAATAAATTCAAATAAGTTGTGATATATAATTCTTTTTATTCATTGTTAGATTTGGTTTGCTAATATTTATTGAGGATGTTTGCATTTATGTTCCAGAGAGACATCAGTCTAATTTTTCCCTCTTTTAATGTCTTTGTCTTGTTTTGGTATTAGGATAATGCTAGCCTCAGAATAAATTAGCAAATATTCCTTCTGCTTTTGGTACACAACTGGTAGTGAATTGGTCTAATTCTTCTTTAAATGTTTCACAGAATATAACAGGGATATTTTCTAGGTCTGGTGTTTTCTTTTTTGTAATGTCATTCAACATTGATTTAATTTCTTTAATATAAGACTATTCAGATTATTTATTTCTAGTAGTCTAAGTTTTGTTAGATTGTAACCTTCAAGAAATTAGTTTATTTCAGCTAAGACTGGTGGGTATGCAGCTTTTCATATTTTAAATATGTTTTTAAAGTTCATGGATTCCTCTTTCATTTGTGATATTACTAATTTGTGTCTTTTTCTTTGTTATTCTACTAGAGATGATCAATTTATTAATCTATTCAAAATACCAGCTTTTGGTTTTATTGATTTTCTTTACTAATTCCTGTTTTTCATTTCACTGATTTTTGCCCTCTTTTTTTTCTTTTCTGCTAGATTTAGATATAATTTGCTTCATATTTTCTAGTTGCATAGGGCAAAAGCGTAGATGATTAACTCTACATTTTAAAAAATATATGCATTCTATGGTATAAATTTTACTCTGAGCATTGCTTTTGCAAGAGTCCCTTACATTTAATAAGTTAGGTTTTGTTTTCACTTCGTGTAAAATATTTTTAAACTTCTTTTGAGATTTCTTTGACTCATGTACTATTTAGAAGTGTCTTCTCTAGTTCTTAATTATTTGGGGATTTTCCAGCTATCTTTGTGTTGTGGATTTGTAATTTAATTCAATTACAGTATATGAACAGACATTTTGTGATTTCTGTTTTTTTTTTAAGTATTAATATGTGTTTTATGGCTCAAAATGTGCTCTATTTTGGTGAATATTTGTATCATCTGTTCTTTGTTCCTATCTACTCTTTTATAGTTTGCCTTCTTTCAGATAAATTGAGTAAATTTTATGATTCCATTTTATGTTAATTTTTTGCTGTATACTACAGTTTTTTGTTATTTTATGGTTTATGGTGCACATTTTTAACTTATTACAGTTTACATTTAAGTTACAATCCACAAGTATACAAATATTATGAGAATGTTAAAATAGTGTGTCGGTCCTTTTCTTTCTTCACAGTTTACTAGTTATTAATTTTAGTACTTAATTTTTAAGGAAATTTAAATAAGTAGAAGAAAACTTACATACATAGATGTGTATATACACCAATGTAGTTGCCAATTCTGATGTACTGTCTTTCTTCCTTCCTTCCTTCCTTCCTTCCTTCCTTCCTTCCTTCCTTCCTTCCTTCCTTCCTTCCTTCCTTCCTTCCTTCCTTTCTTTCTTTCCTTTTCTTTCTTTCGAGTTGGAGTCTCTGTCGCCCAGACTGGAGTGCAGTGGCCGCTCCCAGCCACTGCAGCCTCGACCTGCTGAGCTCCAGCGATCCTTCCACCTCAGCCTTCCAAGTAGCCGGAATTACAGGCATGTGCTACCATGCCCGGCTGATTTTTTGATTTACTGTAGAGATGAGGTCTCACTGCCCAGGCGGGTCTCAAACCCGCGGGCTCAGGCAATCCACTCACCTCAGCCTCCCAAAGGCGCAGGATTACAGGCTGAGCCACCGAGCCCGGCTTTGTTTTTCTTTCTATGATCCTTTTTTTCATGTGATATCACTTTCTTTCTGTATAATAATGTTTGCCACTCTTTATTTATTGAAGTGTGGGGGTGCTGGTGAAGTACAGTTTTGCTGGGAGTAGAATTTTAGGTCAACAAATTTTTTTCAACTAGTTGAAAGGTATTTCTTTCTTTCTTTCTTTTCTTTTTTTTTTGAGTTGAAGTCTCACTCTGTCACCCAGACTGGAGTGCAGTGGCCGCTCTTGGCCACTGCAGCCTCAACCAGTTGGGCTCCTGCAATCCTCAGCCTTCCAAGTAGCTGGAACTACAGGTGCACACTACCATGCCTGGCTAATTTTTGATTTATTGTAGAGATGAGGTCTTACCAAGTTGCCCAGGTGGGTCTCGAAACCGTGGGCTCAGGTAATCCACTCACCTCGGCCTCCCAAAGCTCTGGGATTACAGACTGAGCCACCTAGCCCGGCCTAAAGGTATTTCTTTACTGTTTCTTGCTTTCATAGTTTTCAATGAGAAATCTGCCATAATCTTTACCTTTGTTCTTCTGTATGTAATGTGTCTTCTTTTCTCTGGGTGCTTTTAAGAGTGTTTATTACTGGTTTTGGGCAATTTGATTATTGCATGCAAAGGTACAGTTTTCTTCCTATACTTCTTGTGCTTGCAGTCTTGGATCATTGCATTTATAGTTTTATCAAATTTGGAAAATTTTCAATTATTATTTTTTAAAATAAGTTTTCTGCTTCTTCCTGACCCTTTTTTGAACTTCAAATATACATATACAACCTTCTTAAAATTGTTCCATGAGTCAACAACATTGAATTCATTTTTTATTTTGTCACTTCATGTTTTATTTTCAACAGTTTCCATTGCTATATCTTCAAGCTTGCTTACGTTTTTTCTTCAACAAATTCTAATCTACCCTTAATCCTATTCATTGTATTTTTCATCTCAGGCAGTATTTCATCTCTGAAAGGTAATTTGCATTTTTTAAAATATCTTCTATGTCTATACTTATCCTTTTAAACACATGAGATATAGTTTAAATACATGTTTTAGTGTCCTTGACTGCTATTTCTAACATGTGCCTATTTAGATTTTATTTAATTGATTACTTTTTTCCCTCATTATTTTGTTTTTCTAATTTTCTCCACTATTGAGGCAAAACACTTTTAGGAATTCTACCAATTTTTCTCATAAATTAAGAGGATTTCAAGCTTTCTGTTAAAAGCAAGCATTGTTCCTAGTCCCATGTAAGTGTCACACAGTGTTAATCCTTCAGGATGATCTTTTCCCCTGCCTCAATGACTTTTCTCAGAGGTATGTGCTCACTAGCACTCTGAAGAATATCTGAGGAAGAACAACTCTGAAGAGAAGCTGATATTATGCCTTTTGGGGGTGCTGAGAACATTTTTATATTATGTGATGACTGATAATTTTTGGTTTACATTTGTCATCTTGTTTGCTTCTCTGTCTCATCTATTTTTTGTTCCTATTATTCTCTTTTTAAAATTTTGCCTTCTTTTATATAAATTGGATACCACTGATTCTCCTGTTTTATGACCTCGGGAGTTTTTTCTCTATATGCTTCTTTCCTCTCTGGTACTTCTGTGAACTGCAGCTTCTCTACTTTCCGTGGATTCCCAGTTTTGCCTCCATGGCTCACAGAAATCCTATGGCTTCACCTGAACTTTCAAGCACCATGACTTGGAAATTTTTGGGGGGTAGAAAGTTTGGGCAATCATAGAACTCACCTTGCTGACTTTCCATCTCTCAGGTAATCACCATGCTTTGATGCACGATGTCCATTTGCTATTAGAAACAGCACTGCAAAATATATTTATGCAATATTTCACACTTGTAAAAATGTTTTAATACCTTAATACACTCTGTTTTCTAATTACAAAATAAGGGCAATAAAAATGTGTGCATTTCCACTATTCTTCTCCCTTATCTCCACCACCAACTTTTATTTATTTTATTTTAACTTTTTATTTTAAAGATGTGGGGTATAATTCAGGGTTAGATATACAAATGTTCATTATGGGGGTACCCTTATTGATGAGGTGTGCTCCCCTCCCTTGGCAGTTTCCCACTACTGCTAATTCCGCCACCTCCTCCCCTGGCAGTTTCCAACTAATACCAATCCCTTTCTTATTACACTATGATAGTTAAGGTCTGCTTATGAGTGAGAACATGTACCACCAACTTTTAAATAGTTATATTGTTACCTTGTATCTCTGCATTTAATTACATCTGCATTATTTAGTTGATCAGGTATAAGTATCATCTTTTGATCTCTGGCTACGAAAGATTAAGATATCAAAATCAGGCCAGGTGGGGTGGCTCAAGCCTGTAATCCCAGCACTTTGGGAAGCTGAAGTGAGAGAATTGCCTGAGTCCAGGGGTTAGAGACCAGCCTGGGCAGCTTGGTGAGACCTCGATTCTCCAATAAATAAATAAAATTAGCTGGAAGTGGCATACGCCTGTGGTTACAGCTGCTTGAAAGACTGAGACAGAAAAATTGCCTGAGTCCAGCAGGTCAAGGCTGCAGTGGTCATGAGCGTGCCACTGCACTCCAGCCTGGGCGACAGAGTGAGACTAGGACTCAAAAAAAATAAAATAAAATAAAAATCAAATGTATTTTATTTCCATTTCTATCTTTTATTCGTTCCCAAATGTAGTTGTTAATGTTATTTCTACATTTTTGTGATCTATAACAATGCATTATACATAATAATCATGATTCAATGTTTACCATCTGTCTCTTTTCTGTAATTTTTTCATTTATCTGTGCTTGTCTAAAGATTTATTTCTAGAAATTTCTACAAAAAGAGCTCTTGGGAAGTCATAAATTCTAGTATGTTATGAAAATTTTGTTTTGTACTAGAATTTTGAAGAGTTTAAAATTTGGAGAGTAAACTTTTTTGTTGAATTTGTTGGCATTGTTTCATAGTTTTCTTATTTGAAAGAGAAGTTCAACATCATTAGATTTTTTAAATCTTGTTTTCTTTGAATAGATGATCAATGGATTCTCTTAATTTTGAACACTCAGTGTTAGTTTTTTTTTTTTTTTTTTTTTTTTG